>NC_079394.1:1142322-1144822 GCF_029220125.1 Pseudoliparis swirei
TGTGGCCTGGCGGTCAGGAAGTCCAGGATCCAAGCACACAGGGGGTGTTCAGTCCCAGCTCAATCAGCTTGCCGCCAGTCTGGAGGGGACTATGGTGTTGAAAGCTGAACTATAATCAATGAACAGCAGTCTCACATAGCCCCCTCTGGCTGTCCAGATGAGAGAGTGTGGTGTGCAGTACCTGGGAGACAGCATCATCCGTGGATCTGTTTGGGCGATAAGCAAACTGCAGCGGGTCCATGGAGGAAGGGAGGAAGGCGCAGATGTAGTCCTTTATCAGCCTCTCAGCATTTCATGACCACCGAGGTGAGGGCCACCGGTCGGTAGTCATTCATACATGCTGGAGAAGCATTCTTGGGCACAGGGACAATAGTGGATCTCTTGAAGCAGGCGGGACCACGGACTCAGCCAGGAGAGGTTGAATATTGTGGTGAACACTGGAGCTAGCTGGTTAGCACAGGTCTTCAGTACTCGCCCAGATATGCCATCTGGACCTGCAGCTTTCCTGGTGTTCACCTCAACAGAGCCCTCCTCACACTGTGCTCGGTCACAGAGAGTGTGTGTTCATCCCCAGCGGTAGAACTCACCTCGGCTACGCTTAACGGTGGTGCTGTCAGCCGGCGAGCTAGCGCTGTTGTTGCTAGCCTCAAACCGTGCATAAAATGAGTTCAGGTCGTCCGCTAGGGATGCGACGGCACTCACCATTGCGCGGGTCTGCTCTGGTAGTTTGTGATAGTCCGTAGCCCCTGCCATAGGCGCCTGGTGTCGCGCTGCTCCATCTGTGATTCCACTCTGTCTCGGTACCTCCTTTTGGCGCCTTCACCGCCTCCTCAGTCCATAGACCGCTGCCTTGTACTGCCCATGTTGCCGGATACAAGACCGGAGTTATAGGCAGCAGTACGGGCGCTCACAGCTTCACGGATGGATCTATCAACCCACGGCTTTTGGTTAGGAAAGTCCCTAACTTTACCGTGGGGACGATGGTGTCCGTTAGCGTTGCTATGAGGCTCATTGCTACTTCAGAACTCGCTGACGCCACTGGAACTGGATTGGATCATGTCCCAGTCGACAATACTCAGAGCGCCCTGTAGCTCAGCCTCTGATTGGTCAGACCACCGCATTACGCTCGTCACTACCGCTTCCGCGATCCTTTGTTTATACTCCGGAAGCAGAAAAATGGCGGCATGGTCTGATTTCCTAACGGAGGGAGAGAGACAGCCTTGTAGCCTCTCTTGAATGGCGATAGCAGTGGTCCAACGTTCTTTCCTCTGGTAGCACACGAATGTGCTGGTGAAAGTTCGGCATGACTTTTTTAGGTTTGCCTTGTTAAAGTCCCAGCCACCACCACAGCCGCTCGGGATACTTGTTCTGATGCCGACATAACACATCGTGTAGGTCCGATAGTGCTACGCCGGTGTCCGCTGTGGTGGAATGTAGACGGCTGTGGTGATGACCGAGCTGAACTCCCGGGAAGGTAGAATGGACGGCATGAGATCGCCAGATGTTCCAGGTTCGCGAGCAGGAACGAGAAAGAGTCTTAATGTTCTTGGGGTCACACCACATGTTGTTTGTCATGAAGCAAACCCTCCACCCTTAGATTTACCAGACTCTTCCGTTCTGTCTGCACGGAAAACAGAGAAGGACTCGGTTGGGCATATGACTCGATCCGCACCAGCGGGTCAGCCAAGTTTCCGCCAGACAAAAGATGTTACAATCCCGCATGTCCCGTTGGAATCTGATCCTTGCCCTAAAATCATCCATCTTATTTTCCAGAGACTGGACGTTAGCAAGAAGGATGCTGGGCAAAGGTGGACGGTGGGCTTGAACTCTCAGTCTGTTCCGAATTCCGCCCGCTTCCTCGATGTTTTCGTGCCTCCCGTAGTAGCGGCTCCACTGTTGTTGTTGCGGTTCGCTCGTACGATCTCTGCCGGCCACGCTTGATCGATGGAAAAAGTGGACAAAAACCCTTGTTTTGCGCAAAAGTTTATGTCCAAAAGTGTGCTGCGGTCGTATGTTGTTAGTGCCGATGTGTTTGTGGCAAAGAAAATATTAAAAATAAACACAAAAACTAAAAGAGCGCACAATCTCCGCGGAGCTGCCGCGACGGCGACTGGACACAGCCGCGCCATCTCATGCCGAACTTTCACCAGCACATTACGTGTGCTACCAGAGGGGAAAGAACGTTGGACCACTGCTATACGCCATTCAAGAGAGGCTACAAGGCTGTCTCTCTCCTCCGCTCGCAAATCAGACCATGCCGCCATTTTTCTGCTTCCGAGTACCGCAAAAGATCGCGCGGGAAGCGGTAGTGACGAGGAACGTAAAGCGGTGGTCTGACCAATCAGAGGCTGAGCTACAGGACGCTCTGCGTGTCGTCGACTGGGACATGATCCAATCCAGTTCCAGTGACGCCAGCGAGTTTTGGAAGTAGCAATGAGCCTCATAGCAACGCTTAGCGGACACCATCGTCCCCACGGTAAAAGTTAGGGTCTTTCCTAAC
>NC_079394.1:1149822-1154822 GCF_029220125.1 Pseudoliparis swirei
CTGATAAGTGTCTCCTCGCAGCAGAACTCCAGGGGAGCGCTTGATTCCTCCACGGTGAGGGCAGCCCGGCTCATGTTGACGCGCTGCGGCACATTAAAACATTAAATAGCCGAGAGTTTTTTTCAGCGTGAGAAATACGATGTGTGGCGGGAGTGCGTGACGTAAGACCGAAATGCGTGAGTCTCACGCTCAACGCGTGACACTTGAGAGCCCTGAAACAGTGGAGGCTCAGGGTCGTGGGTTTCGTGGTGATGGGTTCAAGCTCTCAGCACCCGGGTCCAGACCAGAGAGAACGATGTTCCCCAGTCCAGAGTCTTAGTCCCAGAATCAGCCAATCAGCTCCTCTCAAAGGTAGTTCAGCCTCTAACACCTTCCTGTTGGATTAAAGTCCACTATCAAAATGGAGAGGTCAAAGGTCACGACCCCTGTGTCAAAACGTCACTTCCGGTCAAGTTGCTGAACAAGTATTTTCACAATAAAAGTCCCGTCTGTTAAAGTCACCTCACAGGCTTCAACCGGCTTCCACACTCTGAAATACTAACTAACATTCACTCCATGAACAGACATTAATTCTTGCCATTTATATTAATCATATACATAGAGTAAACAGTTCTCTGTGTGTGGGGGTATTGAAGAGGCTCCGTCCCAAAGAGTCATGGGTTAGGGTTAGGGTCATGTCGACCCACACACATCACACCCGCTTTCCTCAGCCCTTTAAAATATGACCGAGCACTAATAATAATGATGTTTGTTGCTCGATGCTCCTCCTCCTATCTGACATGTCGGTGTTGTCAGATATTCTGTGTGTCTTTCTGATTGACTGACGGCCGTGTGCTTCAGCTCAGGCGGTTAAAGGCTTCCTGTCGATGTGTGATGCAAACCAGTCGGACCGACCGTTGTGGGATCTTCCTCTCAGGAACCAACAGGTACTTGACGCTCTTTAATTGGTGAAGGTGAGGCGACGCTGGACTCGCTGAACAGGTCTTCTTTGCTGATTTAGCCGTTTACAGTCGAGCTCAGCACTCATGAACCAGGAAGCGCTGACATGAGGTACATGGGCGGCTGCAGCTCAGGGGGGTCAGGGGGTCGTCCTGCAACCCCAAGGTCGTCGGTTTGATCCCCGCTCTCCCCATTAGTTGCGAGTCAAAGTGTCCATGAGCAAGGCACTGAACCCCCAGTTGCTCCCCGGGCGCATCACTGCAGCCACTGCTCCTTCATCACTGAGGAGGGGTTAAATGCAGAGGATACATGTCGTTGCCTGTGTACCTGGACTCTGTGTACCTGTACTCTGTGTACCTGGACTCTGTGTACCTGTACTCTGTGTACCTGGACTCTGTGTACCTGGACTCTGTGTGCCTGTACTCTGTGTACCTGGACTCTGTGTACCTGTACTCTGTGTACCTGGACTCTGTGTACCTGTACTCTGTGTACCTGGACTCTGTGTACCTGGACTCTGTGTACCTGGACTCTGTGTACCTGTACTCTGTGTACCTGGACTCTGTGTACCTGGACTCTGTGTACCTGGACTCTGTGTACCTGGACTCTGTGTACCTGGACTCTGTGTACCTGGACTCTGTGTACCTGGACTCTGTGTACCTGGACTCTGTGTACCTGGACTCTGTGTACCTGGACTCTGTGTACCTGGACTCTGTGGACCTGGACTCTGTGTACCTGGACTCTGTGTACCTGGACTCTGTGTACCTGGACTCTGTGTACCTGGACTCTGTGTACCTGGACTCTGTGTACCTGGACTCTGTACCTGGACTCTGTGTACCTGGACTCTGTGTACCTGGACTCTGTACCTGGACTCTGTGTACCTGGACTCTGTGTACCTGGACTCTGTGTACCTGGACTCTGTGTACCTGGACTCTGTGTACCTGGACTCTGTGGACCTGGACTCTGTGTACCTGGACTCTGTGTACCTGTACTCTGTGTACCTGGACTCTGTGTACCTGGACTCTGTGTACCTGGACTCTGTGTACCTGGACTCTGTGTACCTGGACTCTGTGTACCTGGACTCTGTGGACCTGGACTCTGTGTACCTGGACTCTGTGTACCTGTACTCTGTGTACCTGGACTCTGTGTACCTGGACTCTGTGTACCTGTACTCTGTGTACCTGGACTCTGTGTACCTGTACTCTGTGTACCTGGACTCTGTGTACCTGGACTCTGTGTATCTGTACTCTGTGTACCTGGACTCTGTGTACCTGGACTCTGTGTACCTGTACTCTGTGGACCTGGACTCTATGTACCTGGACTCTGTGTACCTGTACTCTGTGGACCTGGACTCTGTGTACCTGGACTCTGTGTATCTGTACTCTGTGTACCTGGACTCTGTGTACCTGGACTCTGTGTACCTGGACTCTGTGTACCTGGACTCTGTGTACCTGGACTCTGTGTACCTGGACTCTGTGTACCTGGACTCTGTGTACCTGGACTCTGTGTACCTGGACTCTGTGTACCTGTACTCTGTGTACCTGGACTCTGTACCTGGACTCTGTGTACCTGGACTCTGTGTACCTGGACTCTGTGTACCTGGACTCTGTGTACCTGGACTCTGTGTACCTGGACTCTGTGTACCTGGACTCTGTGTACCTGGACTCTGTGTACCTGGACTCTGTGTACCTGGACTCTGTGTACCTGGACTCTGTGTACCTGGACTCTGTGTACCTGGACTCTGTGTACCTGGACTCTGTGTACCTGGACTCTGTGTACCTGGACTCTGTGTACCTGGACTCTGTGCACCTGGACTCTGTGTACCTGGACTCTGTGTACCTGGACTCTGTGTACCTGTACTCTGTGTACCTGGACTCTGTGTACCTGTACTCTGTGTACCTGGACTCTGTGTACCTGGACTCTGTGTACCTGGACTCTGTGGACCTGGACTCTGTGTACCTGTACTCTGTGTACCTGGACTCTGTGTACCTGGACTCTGGGTACCTGGACTCTGTGCAATGACAGTAGATTGAATCCAATCCAATGCTACACATGCACACTTCTCACACTAGTAACCATGGTTACAATGACACACGTTCCCCCCCTAACATTGGCAGCGGGGTACTTGAGCCCGTATGTAAAAGGGAAGCAAAGTCTCTGGTGCGACCACCGACCTCGGAGCGCCGCACTGCGACACGAGCTGCTCGTCTCTAATCGCGTCTTACATCTCAAGAATCCCCGCAGCTCCGGGTCACCCGGAGGCCAGCCAATCGGAGGGCTTGTCGTAAAGTCCTCGCCGGACCCCCCCCCCCCCCCCGGCAGTACCAAGAAGCATAACAGTGCATCATCTTAATCAGACAGACATCTGGAGAGAGTGAGTCTGGAGCTCTCACAGCCCTCGTGGTTTTATGAATGGTGTACATATCCCTCCTGTTGCGCCTCTCGTCAAACACAACACCTTCTTTCATCTGGAATATCCGCACAAGGGAGTAAAAGGCAGAAACGAGAGTCGCATCTCGCTGTCTCTCTGTCGTTGTCCCTCAGAGCTCATTGAAGGAAACAAACAGCTCTTAGAAGCCATGAGCTCCGGAGCTAGGCGTCTGGAAGTATCAGCTCATCCATGCGTCTGTGTTGTGTGTATTTGTTGTGTGAGTGGATGTGTGTGTCTGTGGGTCTGATTTAATGCATAATTCTGTGTGATGTGCTGTATCAGGCACCTGCTGGTGCACTTTTATGGAGCTGACCTCACAGGCACACTCTCGCTGCGCTGCAGAGGCGGTTTAGTGCACTCAGTGAGTTGGTGGTAGTGAGATGGAAACATGCTCCGTCCAGCCTGAAGCAGAGCTGTTTGTTTTATCTGCCACTTTCGTACAAACAGGTTCCCTCATTCACTGTTGAGGACACACATTGTCGTATCTCGGTGGTTCTTTTCTGGCAATTGCGTTGTTGTTTTTGGGGGTTTATATGCCGATTTAATTCAGTTTATTTGTACAGCCCATTTTCACAAATTAGAAATTCCCCTCAGAGTGCTTTACAATCTGTACATAAAGACATCCCTGACCTTTGACCTCACATGGGATCAGGAACAACTCCCAAACAACCCTTCAGGGTAAAAGGTCAGAACCCTTGAGGAGAGAACAGAGGAGGATCCCTCTCCAGGATGGACAGGTGTCATAGATGTCATGTGACCAGAAGGAATCATTACACACTAATTAAAACACAGGAACAACACAATGAAGATGACAGAGTGGATGAAGAGTTGGTAGTCGGCATATTCCACCATCCAGACCACCATCCATCAGGTGGAGGTAGAGAGGAGGAGTGGGCGGAGTCTCAGCAGTGGGCGGAGCATCAGCAGTGGGCGGAGTCTCAGCAGGGCCATGGCGTAGTTGGTAGTCGGCATATTCCACGATTTAGCAAAGAGCTTTATGATAACATTGTCAAACGCAATAGGGACGCTTCAGGATGAATACTGATGAGAACCTGAGATCTTGTCTTTTCCCCTCCATTCTTCTTCCTCGGTGGGGGTGTTGTAGCCGATGTCACCTCCGGCTGCTGGCCTCACACCGAGGTGGGGAGCAGACTCCAGAGGTCTGGGAAGCCACAAGCCGGATATATCACATGTCGTTCAGCTCTGTTTGGAGCGACCAGAAACGTGACAGAACTTTTCCACACACACACACCCCAAGACCCGTAGACCACGAGGTGTAACATCTGGGATTAAAGCTGCATTCGTAAATGATTTGTCCATATCTGTGTTTGACAGTGATCGGGAATTTGATTTCATGTGCAATTGTTTTCCTATTGGTAAAAAGCTGTGATGAGAACATTTGTGGTGAAGCCCTGCAGCAGCCACATGGGACCGATCCCCGCAATTACAAATTCCATCTTGGGGGAAAGAAAATTAATTGATTGAATCTATTCGGAATTTAATTAATGACACTATTTTAATTCAGCAGCTTAAAAAAAAGGGTAAGATAAGCTTTCAAATAAGCATGATTTAAAAACAATCATTATTTTTGTCTCCCAGTGGATCAGCGAGACCACCGAGACGAGTCCTCCCG
>NC_079394.1:1157322-1164822 GCF_029220125.1 Pseudoliparis swirei
TATTTGTGCATGTGTGTATATTTGTGCATGTGTGTGTGTGTGTATATTTGTGCATGTGTGTATGTGTGTGTGTATATTTGTGCATGTGTGTGTGTATATTTGTGCATGTGTGTGTGTATATTTGTGCATGTGTGCGTGTGTGTGTGTGTATATTTGTGCATGTGTGTGTGTGTGTGTATATTTGTGCATGTGTGCGTGTGTGTGTATATTTGTGCATGTGTGCGTGTGTGTGTATATTTGTGCATGTGTGTGTGTGTGTGCATGTGTGTGTATATTTGTGCATGTGTGTGTGCGTGTGTGTGTATATTTGTGCATGTGTGTGTGTCTGTGTGCGTGTGTGTGTGTATTTGTGCATGTGTGTATAGCTCCTGAAGGACTGTTCCGTCTGCAGTAGCAGACCCTGCTGATGATCACACTCCCCCTACAGTTCAGGAACAGTGTTAATACCACATCAGGCACCTTGTGACAGTCTAATGTTTAGTTAATGTGGAAAGCAGATTATTCCATTATGGCTCTCTGTGTTCCTGAAAAGACATCATGGTGTTATTCCTCATTTCTGTCCCTGCGTGAACATTCCTCCTGCTTTATGCTGTACAGTCATCCATGCATTCCACTGAAAAAGCGATTCCATCTGATGGAGTTTCCAGTGAAGCCGTGTGCGCTGCTTAATACTCATATGTCATTTTTCGCCGAAAATGTTTCAGCCTCTAAAGTAAATGCGTTTCATGCCTTTGGAGATGAATGAATGAAGTTCCTCAGCAGGATGCCGGTATCCATCAAACACCTCTTGAGGCGAGGAGGAAGGAGGGAGGTGTTTGTTCAACTCTTTTGTCATTTTGTGTTATTTAGGCTAGAAAGTGGGATTTTGTGTCATTTAAGCATCTGACGACGACATGACAGCGTTTCTCTTCAACTTATTTTACCGTGCACACATACGCAACTGTCAGGGCATTAAGACTTGGCAGGACTTTATGTTTCGATGAAGCCTTTTCCAAGTGTGTGTTTCTAGTGTGTGCGGTTGATGCAGGTCTGCCTGTGGATGTAAGTGTTGCACGGAAATAACCAAGTCTGCCAATTAACTGAGCGTGAAGTCATCAGCCCACACAGCCCCGCTGCAGGTTTAATACCCCCACGCTTCTAAATAAACACACACACACACACACACACACACACACACACACACACACACACATACACACACATCCACGTCTCCAAACTAAACAAACCGTTAAAGTTAACCATCCTTCTCCGGGGCGTCGTGTGTCGGGAGGTGCTGAAACATAAACTATTTCATGCTTTTGACTGAAGCTGTCAGTCGGCTGCCGGCTGCAGCCTGAGATCCCGGATCAGCAGCAGGCAGAGCGACACGGAGAGTCCTCGTCTTCATCATTCACACGGGGACGGCTCTATGGAGAGTCCTCGTCTTCATCATTCACACGGGGAAAGTGTCCCGCTGCGAGATGCTAATTTACACGTCATAACGTCACAGCTTAGAGTCACTTTAGCTGTAATTAGAGGGGTAGACAGCTCGTTATCACAGCTCCGTTTCCTTTGTTGTTTGCCTGACAACGATGGATGCTGGACACAAATGGCCTGCCCCATTCATGGATGCTATGTGTGATTTGGTGGTGTGTACCAGGTGGAGATAGGACTGGATGAAATCAGATTGATTACTATTTGTCCTCCGAGCACCTGCTTAAACACGTACACACTCGCACGCGGCCGCGGATGAATTCCCAGTCGTGTGTTTGAGCTGCATTACGAATGCATACGTCGTGTTTCGAGGCTCGGAGCTCCTTTCATATGGAGATGTGCCGACGAGCCCCGGCTCCGACCCGCCACCTCCTATCAGCTCCCCCTGACTGTAATACAGCTCTCATCCTCCTCCTGCGTCTTCTTCTGATATATATATAAATAATAACTCTTTAAAATATGCACTGCACTTCTATTATTAGTGACGGCATCACAGCTGTTGGCCTTTGTTGGTAGCCTAGATACTAAAATAATGATTCTAGATGCAGGGATTGAAATGTTAATGCACGCTATCGACAAAATGAGAAGAACAGAACTCCCAGATCGCAGCGCGGCGGCTCGTCTGCCAGGAGATGAATATGATGGAGATGAATGTCAGGCGGCTCGTTGTTTGGCGTTGGCCACTCATCATGTATGTCAGCGGGGGGGTGCTAATTATATGCACGCTGCAGTCTGATTGTTGGTCTGACATGCGCTCACCCTTGTCTGAGGGAGGGGAGGGGAGGAAGGAGGGGGAGAGGAGGGGGAGAGGAGAACAGAGGGGAGAGGAGAACAGAGGGGAGAGGAGGGGGAGAGGAGAACAGAGGGGAGAGGAGAACGGAGGGGAGAGGAGAACGGAGGGGGAGAGGAGAACAGAGGGGAGAGGAGAACAGAGGGGAGAGGAGAACGGAGGGGGAGAGGAGAACAGAGGGGAGAGGAGGGGGAGAGGAGAACGGAGGGGAGAGGAGAACAGAGGGGAGAGGAGAACAGAGGGGAGAGGAGAACGGAGGGGGAGAGGAGAACAGAGGGGAGAGGAAGAGAAGAGAGCAGCGGGAGAGACAAGGATTTGGAAGAAGTTTAAGAGGAAACAGGAGGCTCTGATCAAGCTTTGCTAAGAAGTGTGTGTGTCTGTGTGTTTGTGTGTGTGTGTGTCTGTTTGTTTGTTTGTGTGTGTGTGTTTGTGTGTGTGTATGTCTGTGTGTTTGTGTGTTTGTTTGTGTGTGTGTGTTTGTGTGTGTGTGTGTCTGTGTGTTTGTGTGTTTGTTTTTGTGTGTGTGTGTGTCAGACAGAATGAGGGCAAGAAGCCTTGCCATGACCATATATTCGTTGCTTAGCTGGTGCAGGTTGGAACCCCCCACACACACACACACACACATACACACACACACCCACACACACACACACCTGCATCTCTCTCTCCTCGTCCTTCTCTCCCTCCGCCAAACAAAGGCCGGCCGTGTTCCTGATGTCTGAACAAAGGCTCCGGATGAAGCGCTCCTTTCATGTTCACGCCACTTCAAAAAAACATTTCGTTGATTTACTTCTGTGACACCGCCGTCACTGACTATCGTTTTTACTGCCGTATGTATATTTATTTAATTTATTTATATCCGTATGTAGGTCACTGTTGCAGTTTAATGTGCGCTGCGTTTTATTATATCACCAGATTTGATGAGAGATGCAACGGCTGAGCCTCAAACAGCAACACCGAAACGGAGCGGAGAGTCCGCTGATACATATATTTGCCCTCATAACTTCCACCCCTCCCCACACACACACTCACACACACTCACACTCACACACACACACACACACACACACACACACACACACACACACACACACACACACACACACACACACACACACACACACACACTCCAGAGGAGCCATTGATCTCCTCTTCCTCCCCTGCCTGGGCAATTATCTCTCAGATTATTCAGAATCCATCTTCAGCTCAGTGTAGGCCATCAACCGGGAAGCAAGGAGTGTTTGTGTGTGTGTGTGTGTGTGCGAGTGTGTGTGTGTGTGTGTATGTGTGTGCGAGTGTGTGTGTGTGTGTCTGTGTGTGTTGCAGGGAGGGACGGAAACTGTTTCCCTAATTGCCTAAAAAAGACAGGCAGCCTGCTTTAGCTGACATTTACTTCCACCCCGCAAACAGCAGCCTGCAGTGTAAATCAGGCACCAGTGTCTGCACAGGCTCTCTGCTAGACGTACACACACACAGACACACACACACACACACACACACACACACACACACACAGGACCACCACATGGGCAATAAGTCAAACCTGTCATATTTAGAGAGCCATTAAGGAAGAGTCAGCACCCCAGCTCTTATTAATGATGTCACCGTGGACAGTGTGTCGTATTAATGATGTCACAGCAAGAAGTGAGTTACAGCAGCGGATGTTCATCAGCCTGTGTGTGTGTGTTTATGTTGGAGTGTGTGTGTGGAGAGTGGTTAGAAGAGGGTTGGAGCAGTGCTTCATTTGTAACACGGTCCGACCTTGATGCCCGGGAATGAACGACGGGGGAGGGGAGGAGGAGAGGTGTAGCATCTCTTTGTCATCACCCCTCTCCTGTGGTTTTCCACTCAGCCCTGACGCTCAGCTCGGCGGAGCTTAAAGTAGCACAACCTCGCTTTGTGTGCATGTGTCAGAGCCGCTGTCCTTTGCTTTCCCTGTGCGGTGTGTGTGTGTGTGTGTGTGTGTACAGGCTCAGACACCAGAACAACACCGGAACATTCCTCTTGCCTGACCAGGATGACACCATGCATTCATGCAGAGAGAGAGAGGGACAGAATAAAGGAGGAGAGTTTAAACAGTGGGTGTTAATAAAGAGAGTCTCATCATTGGCTTCTGACACGGTGACGTCGATAACGGCCGACGCCACGGAGCTCGATGAAAGGTTTTTCACCGGATTCACCGAAGTGGTTTTATTCGATACGTTGGCCTTTCGAAGCCGATGAGCTTTACGTGAAGCCGATGTCAGAGTCAGAGGAATTCAGAGAGGAGAGGGGTCAGGCTACCGCGTGTGTGTGTGTGTGTGTGTGTGTGAGAGAGGTTATGTGCACACAGGTGCTGACTGCACGGTTCCACGCCACACCAAGGTTGGGTTAGTGGGAACAAACACAATTTGCAGTGATTTATGCCGTGACTGGAAAGGACAAGGTTACAGAGAGGACTCCCTTTGTGGCTCTGGAAGAGCTGGACAATAGATGTGTACACTAGTTCTCTCGATGCTTCTTGCTCTCCGCTCCCCCTCTCATGCCCTCTGCTTTTTATTTGACCGCTTTAACAAAAAATTTAATATCCTTCTTTTGGGTGGAAATGCTGCTGAGTGTGATTCAGAGAGAAGCGCTGCTCTACTGGTGTTCAGTGAGTGCTTCTCTGTGGCTGAGAACTCCTACTGGCAGTAGCATCTGGAAAACAGTGTGTGTATATATATATATATATATATATTATATATATCTATATACATAGATATATATACATATATATTTGAGCTTATTTGTGTGTATATATATATATATTTATATATATGTATATTTATATATATGTATATTTATATATATATATACACTACCGTTCAAAAGTTTGGGGTCATCCAGACAATTTCGTGTCTTCGATGAAAACTCACTTTTATTTATCAAATGAATTGAAAATTGAATAGAAAATATAGTCAAGACATTAACAAGGTTAGAAATAATGATTAATATTTGAAGTATTAATTTTGTTCTTCAAACTTCAAGCTCAAAGGAAGGCCAGTTGTATAGCTTATATCACCAGCATAACTGTTTTCAGCTGTGCTAACATAATTGCACAAGGGTTTTCTAATCATCCATTAGTCTTCTACGGCGATGAGCAAACACAATGTACCATAAGAACACTGGAGTGATCGTTGCTGTAAATGGGCCTCTATACACCTCTGAGATATTTCATTAGAAACCAGACACTTCCACCTAGAATAGTCATTTACCACATTAACAATGTGTAGTGTGTATTTTTGATTAATGTTATCTTTATTGAAAAAACAGTGCTTTTCTTCGAAAAATAAAGACATTTCTAAGTGACCCCAAACTTTTGAACGGTAGTGTATATATTTATAGATATATATATGTACATATATATATAAATATATATATATCCACACAAATAAGCTCAAATATATATATACATTACAAAAATAAATAAATACATATATATATAAATAAATATATATATATATATATAAATATAAATATATATATATATATTATATAATAAATATATATATATGTTTTTATATACAGTATATATGAGGGAGTGTGTGTCCTGCAGCCTCAAACTATTGATGTTTTTGACCGGCTCCTTGTCTTGAAACAAAGAGGTGGCCATGCTCTTGTTGGTCACACACATAATACACATTTATTGAAGACACACTTTTTGTGCGCGTGAGAGTGTGTGATATGCATGTGACAGCAACCATGTTGAAGACTCTTCATTGAAAATGATTTAGTGTGTGTGTGAGTGTGTGTGTGTGTGTGTGTAGGTGGGTATGTGTGTGTGTGTGTGTGTGTATGAGGCAGCTCTTCAAACAGCCCCTGCTCTAGTCCAATCATCTGCATGCAACTAGTCCGAGAAGGTAATCTCCATAAGTGATGACTTGATAGTGCAGATGCATTTTGAGGAAATTATCTCTATTGGTCAATTTAGCCTTTTTGCACACACACACACTCACACACACACACACACACACACACACACACACACACACACACACACACACACACACACACACACACACACACACACACACACACACACTAACACAAACCAGAGCTAGATGTGTCGGTTCTGTGTCGTAAAGTAAACACAGATACACCTGACATCAGATACGACTCTCTTATCAGGCGTCAGGAAGTCCACCGACTCCGTTCTCCGCCAAGGAGAAACAATATGAATACAAATAAGGATCTGTATTTTATAAAGAGTTTAAATCCAGAGAACTAGGACCATAATTGTGTCTTGAGTCAGTCCCGACAGGGATTGGTGATTGAATTACCAGTATCAATAGAACCAATACATACGTCTAAATCAGTTCATTTCAGAAGTTACACAATCCAAGTTAAAACAAATCAATTCTCAATCCATTGCCTTCACAAAGCTTCTTTGGACTTTAATTTCCTCCACTTTTTCTTTTACAAGATCTGGATTGTATATTTATTATATTACTCAAATTGAGCTCAAGTCAAGAGTCATATCCAACATTTGAAAACATAAAATTAAAGGATTTCTGTGTTCTTGCAACCTTTAAACTAAATGGTGAATTCAACCTTCATGGAGGTATTTGGTAAACATTGTACCACATCGATTCTGCTTCACCACGTGACACATGCTGGACTCTATCTCTGGATCGGATGGACTTCCTTACGCTCTCGAAGAAAAAGCCGTCTCATGTTATTAATAAAGCTCTATTGAAGCTGTCCAACATCTCTTCTCTCTTATAAATGGAGAACCCAGAGTCCACGAGCCCACGACTGCTTCCCCTCAGACACCCTCACACGTCCAGAGCGCTCATGAGTCCCATGGAGGATTCTGATGGATCTGTTCATCATGACGTGGATCATTGAGGTCTGGATCGTGAAATATGCCGACTACCAACTACGCCATGGCCCTGTTGAGACTCCGCCCCCTGCTGAGACTCCGCCCACTCCTCCTCTCCACCTCCATCTGCCTGATGGACTGTGGAGGTCTGGATGGTGGAATATGCCGACTACCAACTCTTCATCCACTCTGTCGTCTTCATTGTGTTGTTCCTGTGTTTTAATTAGTGTGTAATGATTCCTTCTGGTCACATGACATCTATTACACCTGTCCATCCTGGAGAGGGATCCTCCTCTGTTCTCTCCTCAAGGGTTCTGACCTTTTACCCTGAAGGGTTGTTTGGGAGTTGTTCCTGATCCCATGTGAGGTCAAAGGTCAAAGGTCAGGGATGTCTATG
>NC_079394.1:1169822-1184822 GCF_029220125.1 Pseudoliparis swirei
CAAAACTCCTCAAACCTGAATGAATGAAAACGTATCCAGTCAGCTGCAGGATAAAAGCAGTTTTTAACCCGGTTCCCTAGTGGTTTAAATTAGTTTGAACACTCAGGAGATAGATTGAAGAGTATTTGGGGCTTCTCGAAAGAAATTCAGCACAAGTGTTTGAAACGACCTTCTTTGTGCGTATTAACCAGTGATGTGTTTCGACATCATTGGCTCATCATTTTATAGAGAATTGAATGTGTGGTGACGTCAGTAGTTACAGACTGTGACGGCCCGGGTTCTTTCCTGAACTCAGGGACCCAACTGACAGCAAATCAAACTCTTGACCCTGAACAAGCCCGCTGAAATGTTGAAGTAATGGAGGGTTACTTCTATTTGTAACTGTAATTAACTGTATTTCAAATTGTAATCCCGTACTTTACTTTCACTGTACAAAAAGAGATGTAAGCGCAGTAATGGTTTGTTTTTTTTAATGCAGAAATTCGGAGAAGTTGTAACACCCTGTTAGTTCAGTGTGTGTTGTTGTTGCCCTTCACCTGCCCTCAGCCACTCCTCTACCTCCCTGATTGCTCATGCCCTTCACCTGCCCTCAGCCACTCCTCTGCCTCCCTGATTGCTCATGCCCTTCACCTGCCCTCAGTCACTCCTCTACCTCCCTGATTGCTCATGCCCTTCACCTGCCCTTAGCCACTCCTCTACCTCCCTGATTGCTCATGCCCTTCACCTGCCCTCAGTCACTCCTCTGCCTCCCTGATTGCTCATGCCCTTCACCTGCCCTCAGCCACTCCTCTGCCTCCCTGATTGCTCATGCCCTTCACCTGCCCTCAGCCACTCCTCTGCCTCCCTGATTGCTCATGCCCTTCACCTGCCCTCAGCCACTCCTCTACCTCCCTGATTGCTCATGCCCTTCACCTGCCATCAGTCACTCCTCTGCCGCCCTGATTGCTCATGCCCTTCACCTACCCTTAGCCACTCCTCTGCCTCCCTGATTGCTCATGCCCTTCACCTACCCTTAGCCACTCCTCTACCTCCCTGATTGCTCATGCCCTTCACCTGCCATCAGTCACTCCTCTACCTCCCTGATTGCTCATGCCCTTCACCTGCCCTCAGTCACTCCTCTGCCTCCCTGATTGCTCATGCCCTTCACCTGCCCTCAGCCACTCCTCTGCCTCCCTGATTGCTCATGCCCTTCACCTGCCCTCAGCCACTCCTCTGCCTCCCTGATTGCTCATGCCCTTCACCTGCCCTCAGTCACTCCTCTACCTCCCTGATTGCTCATGCCCTTCACCTGCCCTCAGCCACTCCTCTACCTCCCTGATTGCTCATGCCCTTCACCTGCCCTCAGTCACTCCTCTGCCTCCCTGATTGCTCATGCCCTTCACCTGCCCTCAGCCACTCCTCTGCCTCCCTGATTGCTCATGCCCTTCACCTGCCCTTAGCCACTCCTCTGCCTCCCTGATTGCTCATGCCCTTCACCTACCCTTAGCCACTCCTCTACCTCCCTGATTGCTCATGCCCTTCACCTGCCATCAGTCACTCCTCTGCCTTCCTGATTGCGCATGCCCCTCACCTGCCCTCAGCCACTCCTCTGCCTCCCTGATTGCTCATGCCCTTCACCTGCCCTCAGCCACTCCTCTGCCTCCCTGATTGCTCATGCCCTTCACCTGCCCTCAGTCACTCCTCTGCCTCCCTGATTGCTCATGCCCTTCACCTGCCCTTAGCCACTCCTCTGCCTCCCTGATTGCTCATGCCCTTCTCCTGCCCTCAGCCACTCCTCTGCTTTTCTGATTGCTCATGCCCTTCACCTGCCCTCAGCCACTCCTCTACCTCCCTGATTGCTCATGCCCTTCACCTGCCCTCAGCCACTCCTCTACCTCCCTGATTGCTCATGCCCTTCACCTGCCTTCAGTCACTCCTTTACCTCCCTGATTGCTCATGCCCTTCACCTGTGGGTTTCCCTCCTGTATACTTCCATTCTTTCCTTTGCCCCCTGTCACATTGTCTTTGAAGTTCCCGAGTGTTTGCATCACCTTGAACTGAGTTTCTCTTGTTTGTTTTTCACTCCACGTCCCCCCTTTTTTTTATCTTACCAAGTTTGTATCTTTGGAAAATAAATGTATCTATGCCTTTATCAATAATGCAAAATAACTGTCCTGTCCTAGGAGAATAAAATACAGTGCAACTTTAATTCAAACAGATTCCCCATGAAGTTTCTCACAGCTCTGCCGTTGAGTGAGTGACTGTGTTGTCTTTGTGTGTAATAAATGCAAAGTTACTGAAGGAGTAACACAGTGGGCTGCCTTCTTACTGAATAGCTGAGCACAGAACACACTGGCCCCAACCAGAGGAGACACAAGCCCAAGGAATTATAGACATGCACACACACACACACACACACACCCGCACACACACACACACACACACACGCACACACACACGCACACACACACACACACACACACGCACACACACACGCACACACACTCTCCTCCCACCCCACCAATCCTTAAGGCAGTGCACCTGGGTACAGCTCTTACACACATGTAATCAAATACACAGATACATACATACATAGATAGACACATTCCCCACACACATACACATGCAAAAGGACAAAAACACACAAATACACACTGGCGCACACACACAAGCTGTGTCAAGTGTTCACTAGCCAATCAGACTGTATCGGACTCGATGTTTGGGCAGAATGTAGCTGCCATCGCCAGGAGGTCTCCCATTAGGTCTCATAACAGCTCCAACAGTATGACCACTTGGGAAATAACACACACACACACACGCACACAGTGTGGAAACCACTGAGACACACACAGCAGGATTGATCTCCCTCCATGGTATTGATTAGCCTACCCCCAACTCAGACCTGAAGATACCAGCTGTGTGGAGCTGCTTCCTGAAGGGCTCCGTCTCCTGCATGGAAGATGAAAATAACGACGCTGCGAGCGTCTTCTATCAGAGAAATACTGCCGGCTGCAAAAGGGCAGAAAGTCCACGGGGAAACAGTTACTGCAGATGAAGGACGCTCCAAGCCTTTTGTGTTAACCCCTGCCCTGTGTGTGTGTGTGTGTGTGTGTGTGTGTGTGTGTGTGTGTGTGTAGGGATGACAGGGTGTGCCGAATTCTCAGAACAAAAAATAAATGATTTAGCCAAAAGAAAAACAAAGGAAGAAAGAGTTGGCAGATATATTTATGTAAATTGTGATTCTCCACAGGACATTTCAGAAGTTGTCTTCACTGTGCTGACTCAAGTTGTTGTACCATGAGAACGACGCTTCTTAAAGACTCGTTCCTTTGAGGTAATAGTCGTTCTGTCCCAGGAGGAATATATTGTGTGTTATTACTGATGGCAGCTGTTGGCACATAGATGCAATGGGAATGAAATATTAAACAGTGTTTTTCTCAATATGAGTGGAACACCCTGTGGGTCTGACTAAACTTTAAAATGTGTAATCGCTGGCGTTGCTTTTGCTGACACATTTTTTTGTTTTTAAGGTTGTGTAACATTTACTCAACAACTGTTTTAAAGCAAAACTAAAGAGAGCAGCTGAGAGGATAATGACTCATGATTCAAATGAGACACATTGAGTGAGAGAGACAAAGAGACATGGAGTAGGAGAACACCTGCAAGGTCCTTTACCTCCTCTGCTCCGCTATTAGCCCTCTGGTGATTGGGTGTGTGAGTGTGAATATGAACACACACACACACACACACACACACACACACACACACACACACACACACACACACACACACACATGGGCAGACACAATGGTCTCTGAATATTTCTCAACACACAGGCCTTGAGGAAAGCAGGATAAATCATCATCTGAATGAGTGAATGAGCCATCGGTAGGAAGTGTGTGTGGAGTGTGAACATGTGTGTGTGTTTTGTATTTGTGCAGATATATGAACTGCAGCCCTCAGGTTTTTCTGTGAGCTTGTCATAAAACTGAACGTATCTTCTTCAAGAGATGAAAGGAGGGAGTGTGTGCTGTTAGTCAGCTGGAGTAAATGATGATAATACATGAAACAGCAGAGAAATGTGAAAACTATAGCATGTTTTAAAGATATACATGAATTACATCTGCTGTTGACAACAGCTGTTAAACTCTCATTTGGCCCAGATTTAACTTTTTGATAAAACATGCATTACAAATCTGTCTCAATTAATTAGACCATCTTATTATCGTATTGCACCGATGCATCATGCAGATGAATGGTCATTCATCAGTGCTAATTTCTGTGTTTTTTTCTTTTTAAAATGGAGCTAAATGAGAAAATCAGATGGGAAAATGTGTCGTGATGGATGACGTCTTTTGAACTTTGATCACGACGCCACGGGCGACTTTCAATCAACCGGACCGCGTTCGTCTCTCATACACACCAACGAGCATGTTCGGTTCTGTGATGGTTACAGGTACTGGAACCCAAAAGCACGTGAACAGGGATGCAGGAGGAGGATCTTCACTTGGTGGTTCAGGCGGGTCAGAACCGGGTGGTCCATATCAAACAGGGCAACAAATCCAAAAAGGGGCCGGTCAAGATCTAAAGTCGGGTCAACAGGCAAACAGGGTCGTAACGGGAAGATCAGATTTAGTCATTTGGAATTCTCTGGAGAGTTTGGCAACGACACACAAGACATCCTGTCAGAGGACGAGTGGAAGTGAGGGAGCTGAAGAGTGAAGGACTAACGAGGGGAGGGGCTGCAGGTGAGAAGGGCGTGAGGACCAGGTGAAGGGAAGGAGGGACTAACAAGGGGAGGGGCTGCAGGTGAGAGGGCGTGAGGACCAGGTGAAGGGAACGAGGGACTAACGAGGGGAGGGGCTGCAGGTGAGAGGGCGTGAGGACCAGGTGAAGGGAATGAGGGACTAATGAGGGGAGGGGCTGCAGGTGAGAGGCGTGAGGACCAGGTGAAGGAACGAGGGACTAATGAGGGAGGGGCTGCAGGTGAGAGGCGTGAGGACCAGGTGAAGGGAACGAGGGACTAATGAGGGAGGGGCTGCAGGTGAGAGGCGTGAGGACCAGGTGAAGGGAATGAGGGACTAATGAGGGAGGGGCTGCAGGTGAGAGGCGTGAGGACCAGGTGAAGGAACGAGGGACTAATGAGGGAGGGGCTGCAGGTGAGAGGCGTGAGGACCAGGTGAAGGGAATGAGGGACTAATGAGGAGGGATACAGGTGAGAGGCGTGAGGACCAGGTGAAGGAACGAGGGACTAACGAGGGAGGGGCTGCAGGTGAGAGGCGTGAGGACCAGGTGAAGGGAACGAGGGACTAATGAGGGCAGGGGCTGCAGGTGAGAGGGCGTGAGGACCAGGTGAAGGGAATGAGGGACTAATGAGGGGAGGGGCTGCAGGTGAGAGGCGTGAGGACCAGGTGAAGGGAACGAGGGACTAACGAGGGAGGGGCTGCAGGTGAGAGGCGTGAGGACCAGGTGAAGGGAACGAGGGACTAACGAGGAGGGGCTGCAGGTGAGAGGGCGTGAGGACCAGGTGAAGGGAACGAGGGACTAAAGGGGAGGGGCTGCAGGTGAGAGGGCGTGAGGACCAGGTGAAGGGAATGAGGGACTAACAAGGGGAGGGGCTGCAGGTGAGAGGCGTGAGGACCAGGTGAAGGGAACGAGGGACTAACGAGGGGAGGGGCTGCAGGTGAGGGCGTGAGGACCAGGTGAAGGGAACGAGGGACTAACGAGGGGAGGGGCTGCAGGTGAGAGGGCGTGAGGACCAGGTGAAGGGAACGAGGACTAATGAGGGAGGGCTGCAGGTGAGAGGGCGTGAGGACCAGGTGAAGGGAACGAGGGACTAACGAGGGAGGGGCTGCAGGTGAGAGGCGAGAGGACGAGGTGAAGGGAACGAGGGACTAATGAGGGGAGGGCCTGCAGGTGAGAGGGCGTGAGGACCAGGTGAAGGGAATGAGGGACTAATGAGGGGAGGGGCTGCAGGTGAGAATGGCGTGAGGACCAGGTGAAGGGAATGAGGGACTAACGAGGGGAGGGGCTGCAGGTGAGAGGGCGTGAGGACCAGGTGAAGGGAACGAGGGACTAATGAGGGGAGGGGCTGCAGGTGAGAGGGAGTGAGGACCAGGTGAAGGGAACGAGGGACTAATGAGGGGAGGGGCTGCAGGTGAGAGGGCGTGAGGACCAGGTGAAGGGAACGAGGGACTAACGAGGGAGGGCTGCAGGTGAGAGGAGTGAGGACCAGGTGAAGGAACGAGGGACTAATGAGGGGGGGGGCTGCAGGTGAGACGGAGTGAGGACCAGGTGAAGGGAACGAGGGACTAATGAGGGGAGGGGCTGCAGGTGAGAGGGCGTGAGGACCAGGTGAAGGGAATGAGGGACTAACGAGGGGAGGGGCTGCAGGTGAGAGGGCGTGAGGACCAGGTGAAGGGAATGAGACAATCAGGTGAGGAGGACAAGATCTGGAAGGACAGGAGAGTTCATAAAGCAGGATGAACAGAACAATGAAGGGGAGGAAGTCAGACAGGTTCAGTATACAGTGGATTAAACCAGATTGAGTTATGACATCGTTCCACACTGTCGCTGCTGCCCAGATATTTGTATACATTCAATTTCTATCTTTTCATTTTTTATGCTAGAAATATAAATTCTAAACATTTTGAGAGCTGATTTTTTCCGTCTCCAGACGGAAGATTGATCTCGATTAAACACTATTCTTAAACTATTAGTTGTTTCCGGTCATCCCTGCTGTGGCTGCCGGCGTATTGTTCAGTGAGAGTCGGCCGCTGCCACCCCTCCCCCTCCCGGGTGGGCCTGACTGCAGGGTGCCAGGCAGTGATGTGAATTGACATGCTGTTTAAGAAATGGATCCGTCTGAATTATTCAGTCTGTTATTTTACTGTCAACATTCGGTGATGATTTCTGGTTGTCACGGAAACATAGTCCCATGATCTCGAGCCCACAGCTGAGTTCCCCAAAAGATGAGGGAGGAAGAGACCGGTCTAACAGCATGATCGTTTCCACCAGAAATGAGGTAAGAATACACACCAAGTCCACATATGTATGAAAATAATGTCTTCATGCAGAGAGAGAGAGAATATGTGTCTGCGCCGACTAGAGGAGAGACATTACCGAGGGGCCCCCAGCATGTAGTGGATACTGTTGTTCACACTGGAGGTCTCGTGCTCGATGGAAAATGAGGATCTGAATGCGATGGATAAGTTTAAAGAATATTTAATGGCGAGAAGTTTAAGCAATAAACTGAAGCTACGATCGTATTACGCCACAGACTAAAAGCCAAGCAGCAGATCGGGAGCTGTCCAACCTTCTGACCGTCTAGAGAACCAACTCACCCTCTACACGCGCTTTTCAGGGTAACCAACCCAATAATCTTAATTAGTTCCATTGGTTCATTCAGCTGGTTCTTTCTGTTGCACTTCCTGTAATAACCCTCTAGCACGCTTTGGTAACAAAACAACGCCACTTAATCCTAAGTTAGCGTTCCATTGATCAGTTCAGCGTGCTGGCTTCTTCTGTACAAACACAGGTAATAACACAGGTAATAACACAGGGAATAACACAGGTAATAACACAGGTAATAACACAGGGAATAACACAGGTAATAACACAGGTAATAACACAGGGAATAACACAGGTAATAACACAGGTAATAACACAGGGAATAACACAGGTAATAACACAGGTAATAACACAGGGAATGAAATAGCCGGGTCAAACGTCATGATCCCGCGACCAACACTATTTCCGGTGAGTTGTGTGAAGAAAGTTCCCTTTCACAATAAAAGTCCCACATGTCGACACTATGCTGGAAATACATCCAGTCGGTTGTCTGGCTCTCTCTCTTTCTGGAACTCGCGCACACAGAGGACCGGTCCCAGGCGGCGCTGCTCAGGCTTTATGGATCTCCAGTGAGACGTGAACACATGGAACAGTCGTCTAGCTTCCAGATGCTGGTGAGGAGTTTCTCTCCATCTCCCACTGAGGTCCTCTGTGTGATGAGAGGCTGCATCCGGGGCCGGCACTCCACTCACTGCTGCAGAGAAAAACCTTGACTAGTTGGACAATTGTTTGTGTGTGTATTTTTGTGTATTTTTAATTTATTCAGTCAATCAAATACAATACAATATTATTATATATAATATACAAAACAGAAAGACTGAAAAAGTATAGGTTGAAGCAAAAAATGCTTATATATTCCTTTCCTAAATTAATATAAAATAAACCAGAAAATTAATATAAAATAAAGAAAAAATAAAGAAAATTAAAAAGAAAAAACAATATATGTATAAATATATACATACATACACATACACATATATATATATATATATACACATACATACAGACAGACTTCCACATACATCTTCCATATAAATACATTACAATCACATTTATAACTCAAGAATTGTTTTATAAATAATTCCCTTGAAAACCAAAAAGGAGTTCACCATTCTTACATCCATCTCAACGTTATTCCATAATTGGACTCCTATAACAGAAATACATCTTTTAATCCCTTTTTTAGCCTTTTGTACCGTAAACTTATAAACATCTCAAATCATATTTACCCTCATGTATTGAAAATAAACTTTGTACACAGTCTGCAGTGACTTTGCTTTAGCTCTGTACATCGTCTGCATTATTTTATAATAAACCAAATCATTGACTTTCATAACGTGTGTGTGTGTGTGTGTTTTGTGTCCAGTGCAGTGGACATTTCTTTGTGAGCGGTCAGGCTGTGGAGTCTGAGTACCGGCTGTGGGAACAGCTGGGGACTCAGACGGGGATTCTCTTCCCCCTGAAGCTCAAAGCCAGACCCCAAGAGGAACGTGCATACGCACGCTATCCTGCACGGATACACACAAAGGACTCCTCCACCCGCTCAGATTGCATCATACACTTCAGGTCATTTCATCACCTGTTTGTTATTCTTCACCCTCAGAGCTGCACCTAAACAAACAATTCGAGTTTGAGTTGAGTTTATTTCGATTACCAAAATATACAAATCAGAATTCAACAAAAGAAGAAAGTGGCTGACCGAAAGGGTCGGGGCTTGGGGCTCGGGGCTCGGGGCTTGGGCTTGGGGCTCGGGGCTCGGGGCTCGGGGCTATGGGCTCGGGGCTCGGGGCTCGGGGCTCGGGGCTTGGGCCTTGGGGCTTGGGGCTTGGGCTTGGGCCTTGGGGCTTGGGGCTTGGGCTTGGGGCTTGGGCCTTGGGGCTTGGGCTTGGGGCTCGGGGCTTGGGGCTTGGGGCTTGGGCTCAGGGCAGGGCTTGGGGCTTGGGCCTGGGGCCTGGGGGCTGGGGGCTTGGGGCTTGGGGCTTGGGGCTTGGGCTTGGGGCTTGGGCTTGGGCTTGGGGCTTGGGGCTTGAGGCTTGGGCTTGGGGCTTGGGGCTTGGGGCTTGGGGCTTGGGCTTGAGGCTTGGGGCTTGGGGCTTGGGGCTTGAGGCTTGGGGCTTGGGCTTGGGGCTTGGGCCTTGGGGCTTGGGGCTTGAGGCTTGGGGCTTGGGGCTTGGGGCTTGGGGCTTGGGGCTTGGGGCTTGGGCTTGGGGCTTGAGGCTTGGGGCTTGGGGCTTGGGGCTTGGGGCTTGGGGCTTGGGGCTTGGGCTTGGGGCTTGGGGCTTGAGGCTTGGGGCTTGGGGCTTGGGCTTGGGGCTTGGGGCTTGAGGCTTGGGGCTTGGGGCTTGAGGCTTGGGCTTGAGGCTTGGGGCTTGAGGCTTGGGGCTTGGGGCTTGGGGCTTGGGGCTTGAGGCTTGGGGCTTGGGGCTTGTTAAGCGATCGCTTGAGATCTGCACGCCGAGCGGCTCGGGACTGAAGGCCAGTCAGATATGCTAATTCCCAGAGCAGCCATGTGAAGACATGCAGCATCCCGTCTTCACAGTGTCACTCCCACCGTCCCCATCGCCTTCATCCCTACCTGTCAGCCGATGAGAGCTCCATACACCTGCGGCAGCCTGCGTTTGTGTGTGTGTGTGTGTGTGTGTGTGTGTGTGTGCCCACGGAGCAGCTTACTGTGCAAGGATATTCACAGCCAGCATTTCTGGCCTAATTAATCTCCAGAGAACAACTGCCAGCTGTCTCTTGTTCCGTCTTGTCTTCATTGTTCTCTCACTCTGTTTTCCCCTTCTTGTCCACCCCCCCCCCCCCTCTCAGTGCGGTGGCTTTCACCTCCATCAGCTAACCAGCCTCCGTTATCTGTCCTGGGCTCACAGCCTTCATTCAATTCAATTCAGTTTATTTGTAGAGCCCATTTTCACAAATTACAAATTCCCCTCAGAGTGCTTTACAATCTGTACACATAGACATCCCTGACCTTTGACCTCACATGGGATCAGGAACAACTCCCAAACAACCCTTCAGGGTAAAAGGTCAGAACCCTTGAGGAGAGAACAGAGGAGGATCCCTCTCCAGGATGGACAGGTGTCATAGATGTCATGTGACCAGAAGGAATCATTACACACATTAAAACACAGGAACAACACAATGAAGACGACAGAGTGGATGAAGAGTTGGTAGTCGGCATATTCCACCATCCAGACCTCCAGGATCCATCAGGTGGAGGTAGAGAGGAGGAGTGGGCGGAGTCTCAGCAGGGCCATGGCATAGTTGGTAGTCGTCATATTCCACGATCCAGACACCCCCCCCCCCCCATTAAGTCCCAACCAATAAACGGGAGCTTGCTGTTGTTCGTGATGCGGATGAGATGAACTTCTCTCAGAAGAGACGACTGATGCTTCGTTTCTCCAACTTCTGCTGAAGGAGCTCCTTCCAGTGAGGAGGCTATAATTATACTTACCCATGCTGTGTTAGTCACGCCTCATATCAGCTTGTCTATCCAGAAGCCATTACCTATGCATGAGGAGAGCGTGTTAGTTCACAATTGAGTGATACTTACACAACATTATGATGCGTGAGACTCATCCTGCTGTAATCACACTAATTAGAGGAAGAAAGTTGATCTACACGAGCGGAGAGGCAGAAGAACCAAGACTGCAGAACAAAAGACTCACAAGCACCCTGTGCAGCACCCACCTTCAACGTCCTTCAAAACACACACACACACACACACACACACACACACATATATCTTACATGTCAGTGAGAAAGTTGTGACTGCCTCACCGAGGTGGAGCGTGCACACAGAGCGTGAGTAATGAAACGCTTCACACTCATTTGGCTTTTGCACTTCAAATGAGATTGGCCCTGCGCAGCGTCTAAAACACAACCATTAGATCTATAATGACTCCACACCCTCCTCCCCGTGGACCGGCTCCACACACACACACACACACACACACACACACACACACACACACACACACACACACACACACACACACACACACACACGCACACACACGCACACACACGCACACACACACCCAGCCCCCCAAATAGTCTATGTATTATGCATTCCACCCATCTGCCACTCTGTGAGCACTCTATCCCATGGGGAAGAGAGGGGAAGAGAGGGGAGGAGAGGGGGAGGAGAAGAGAGGGAGGCACTCACAGCTGGATGTAGTGGTGAGCGTACACTCTCTATCACTCTTTCTCTCTCACTCTCTATCGGGGCGTTTCCATCCACCTGTTTTGAACGTGTTTTCAATTTGCATGAAAAAAAGCGAATATAAAAAATATATATTTGTTATGCTTGGCTGAGTTGAAGAAGTTGCCTTCGCAAAAACAATGAAACCGCGAGAGGACTGGACTCAGACGTCATGTGACTCAAACATCAACACACAACGTCTGATCTGTGGAGCGAGGAGGAGGAGCCTCTTTGCTCCTGTACGTTTCCTTTGTTGTTTAAAAACACTAAAACATGTGTCCATTGTTTCAGGATTTAGTTGAGTCCTTTTCTTCTGTTTCATTGCTCCTGACTGGAGGATGATCACTAGACCTAATGTTTACCTGGACTGAAACATGAATTAATCACATTGTCTCTTCAAGATTACGGTTAATTTGAATGGACACCTGGCTACAACCTTATTGACTCTTTCTTTTCTCTCACTCTCTCTTTTTCTCTCCCTCCCTCTCTCTCTCTCTCTCTCTCTCCTGTCAGGCTGCTGGAATGTGAGGGGCTCACCAGTGTTTGGGCTTCCTCCTCACCGACAGGTATGAGCATATGGCTCCGGAGTGTGAGTGATTTATAGATGTCCATACCTTTTCTCTGCATGTGTGTGTATGTGTGTGTGTGTGTGTGTGTGTGTGTGTGTAATGTAATCAAAGTAGGTGCACAGAAAGCATCAAACTAGATGATCACTTCTCCGGTGACCAGAGACACAGGCTTACAAACGTCCCAGTTTTTGGAAGTCGTGCTCTGGTGTGCTCACCAAGAGACGCTCTCATCCCAAAAGGAGCGTCGGGAGAATCACGAGGCGTCTCCTCGTTCAACTCGATGTTGGCTGGCAGAGAGACTGATTAAACAAGTTCCACTGCAGAGCAGCTGGAGGCGGAGGGAGCAGCTCTAATAGTCTGTCTTTGTCTCACGGCTGCCAAACATTCATCCTGACCCAAACCAAACTGCAAACCCATGATCCTCATCTGCCCTATTACACCCTTCAGCTGCTTCCTTCTTACTGCCCTCTGTGTGTGTGTGTGCCCAGAGAAAACAGAGGCTTCGTTGTCACCATGCTGTCCGATGCAGCTGTGTGGGCTTCAGATGTTTTTCCAAAAAGGATGAGATGAAAGAGTGTAAAGATAAAGACAGTGAAGAGATGGTAGAAACATATTGTATTAATTAGCTAAATGGGTCGTGTTTATTTATTCACACTTGAAGAAATATTCTTTTCTCACAAGTAAACCGAACAACACTACAATGTGTACAAAGATACTCTTGTATGCTCTCTGTAAGTCTTACTTAGCCATGAGTCCCTCACACACTGGGGAAAGTATAAAGTAAACATGTACAAGTACTTTTTTAAATTTAAAAATAAATATACACTACCGTTCAAAAGTTTGGGATCACTTAGAAATGTCCTTATTTTTCAAAGAAAAGCATAGTTTTTTTCAATGAAGATAACATTAAATCAATCAGAAATACACTCTCTACATTGTTAATGTGGTAAATGACCATTCTAGGTGGAAACGTCTGGTTTCTAATGAAATATCTCCATAGGTTTATAGAGGCCCATTTCCATCAACGATCACTCCAGTGTTCTAATGGTACATTGTGTTTGATCATCGCCTTAGAAGACTAATGGATGATTAGAAAACCCTTGAAAACCCTTGTGCAATTATGTTAGCACAGCTGAAAACTGTTTTGCTGGAGATATAAACTATAAAACTGGCCTTCCTTTGAGCTAGTTGATTATCTGGAGCATCACATTTGTGGGTTCGATAAGACTCTCAAAATGGCCAGAAAAAAAGAACTTTCATGTGAAATTCGCCAGTCTATTCTTGTTCTTAGAAATGAAGGCTATTCCATGCGAGAAATTGCAAAGAAACTGAAAATGTCCTCCAGCGGTGTGTACTACTCCCTTCAGAGAACAGCACAAACAGGCTCTAACCAGAGCAGAAAGAGAAGTGGGAGGCCCCGGTGCACAACTCAGCAAGAAGACAAGTACATTAGAGTCTCTAGTTTGAGAAAGAGACGCCTCACAGGTCCTCAACTGGCAGCTTCTTTCAATGGTACCCGCAAAACGCCAGTGTCAACGTCGACAGTGAAGAGGCGACTCCGGGATGCTGGCCTTCTAGGCAGAGTGGCAAAGAAAAAGCCATATCTGAGACTGGCCAATAAAAGAAAAGATTGGTATGGGCAAAAGAACACAGGCATTGGACAGAGGAAGATTGGAAAAGGTGTTCTGGACAGATGAATCCAAGTTTGAGGTGTTTGGATCACACAGAAGAACATTTGTGAGACGCAGAACAGGTGAAAAGATGCTGGAAGAGTGCCTGACACCATCTGTCAAGCATGGTGGAGGTCATGTGATGGTCTGGGGCTGCTTTGGTGCTGGGAAAGTGGGAGATTTGTACCAGGTCAAAGGGATTTTAAATAAGGAAGGCTATCACTCCATTTTGCAACGCCATGCCATACCCTGTGGGCAGCGCTTGATTGGAGCCAATGTCCTCCTCCAACAGGACAATGACCCAAAGCACACCTCCACATTGTGAAGAACTATTGAGGGAAGAAGCAGGCAGCTTGCTGTCTGTAATGGAGTGGCCAGTCACCAGATCTCAACCATTGAGCTGTTGTGGGAGCAGCTTGACCGTATGGTCCTCAAGAAGTGCCCATCAAGCCAATCCAACTTGTGGAGGTGCTTCAGGAAGCGTGGGGTGACATTTCAACAGATTACCTCAACAAATTAACAGCTAGAATGACAAAGGTCTGCAATGCTGGAATTGCTGCAAAAGGAGCATTCTTTGACGAAAGCAAAGTTTGAAGAACAAAATTAATACTTCAAATACAAATCATTATTTCTAACCTTGTCAATGTCTTGACTATATTTTCTATACATTTTGCAACTCATTTGATAAATAAAAGTGTGAGTTTTCATGGAAAACACGAAATGTTCACAGTTTTTATCGCACCAGAGAAGAGGATTCACACATGTCACTTATTTATATTTAAACCTCATTCCCACCCCACCCATTGTAGGGTTACGGGCTACGGAACTTATACAATACATTCAGGTAAATTCAGGTACATTCAGGAGACGGAGATGTAAACAAAGTCAAACTAGAATGGGCACTCGGTAGAGCGCATACCTTCGCATATCACAAGATTGGGCATTGAATTATGAACATTTTGGCATTAGTTGCCAATTGGATAAAAATTGACCGTGCTATGGTAAAAAGAAGATTTTGACCTTTTCATGACCTTGACCTTGACCTTTGACCCGATCGATCCCAAAATCATTAGTTGCATGCCAATTGGATACAAATTAACCGAGCTATGGTAAAAATAAGATTTTGACCTTTTCATGACCAAAATCTAATCAAATGGTCCTCGGATAATAACCAATCATCACACCAAATTTCATGCGATTCGGTTTAATACTTTTTGTGTTACGCGAG
>NC_079394.1:1189822-1267322 GCF_029220125.1 Pseudoliparis swirei
TGGAAACGGTGAACAGGAGCTGGACTTGACACACACACACACGCACACACACACGCACGCACGCACGCACACACACACACACACACACACACACACATGTGAACAAACTGTACACATGCAAAGGAGTGAGGCCAGAGTGGCACAGAGTTACAGCTTGTTCTGGTCCACGTCCAGACTATAAAGGAACAAGCGCGGCGTAGATACGCGAACAAGAAAAGTATTGATTGTAGACGCTTTAACGCTTTATTTGAAGACGTCTGACTCCAAAACCTCGAGTTAGAAAAGTGAACTTGGATCACGTTTAAAATCGTTGCAATATGAAAACATATTTCAACAGCCTCCAGAAAGTGGGTGTGGAGTGATTCATTTGTGAGTTGTGTCTGGTGGGAGGGAGCGCTGCAGGCTGCAGGCTGTGTGCGTCTTGTCGTTGTCCCCTGGGGGTGTTTACATTGTCTGAGTTCTGTTCGCTGTAAAGATGGAGGTGCACATGTTGTTATTTCACAGAGCTGCTCCCTTTACATTGTGTTTATTTCTTCTGTTTCTCATCTCTATTGTGTGCTTTTTTACAATAATTCAGTTCAATTCAGTTTATTTGTAGAGCCCATTTTCACAAATTACAAATCCCCCTCAGTGCTTTACAATCTGTACACATAGATATCCTTGACCTTTGACCTTTGACCTCACATCGGATCAGGAACAACTCCCAAACAACCCTTCAGGGTAAAAGGTCAGAACCCTTGAGGAGAGAACAGAGGAGGATCCCTCTCCAGGATGGACAGGTGTCATAGATGTCATGTGACCAGAAGGAATCATTACACACACATTAAAACACAGGAACAACACAATGAAGATGACAGAGTGGATGAAGAGTTGGTAGTCGGCATATTCCACCATCCAGACCTCCACTGTACATCATGATTAATGTAAGTAGAGATAAAAGAAACCAGAGAGCTTTTTCAAAATGCATTTTTAAAATGCAACCCCATATTTGGAAGAGGCTGAAAGCTGCAGGCTCCGCGATCAGAAGCTTGTTGGTTGACTCACCGCTCTCCACACAAGGACCACCAGCAGGCAGCCATCAGCTAACAGCGCTAACAGAGCTAACAGGGTTTGCCTGAGGGTGGGAAGGCGTTATTAGCCGTAATGCAGAGCCGTGCACTAAAGAGCATGCACGGCCGGCACGGCTCTGTCAACAGAGCTCGGATGACAACACAGAGGGAGAGCAAATTCCTCTCCGCTCTGGTCGACATTACTCCAGATATCTTCACACAGAGCAGTTTGCTGATCATGAGTGCTGCGGGGGTTAAATACAGCTCCTCGGTTCATAGTATTGTTAATAGTATTATTTACAAGTGTAGCAAGAAGAAAAGAAAAAAACGAGCCCACATCAGGAAGTATGGCAGCTTTCAAATAAAATACCTGGGGAGACAATCACAAGCATCACAAGCATCACTGCATCTACACCGAGATCTACTGGCAACTTACCAACCGGTACGACTTCATCTCCCCTCTTCATTATCATCTAGACCTCTCTCTCCCTCCATCTCTCTCTCCCCTCTCTCTCTCCCTCCCTCCCTCTCTCTCTATCTCCCTCTCTCTTTCTCTTCTCTCTCTCTCTTTCTCTGTCTTCCTCTCTCTGTCTCGTTCTCTCTCTTTCTCTCTCTTCTCTCTCTGTCTCGTTCTCTCTCTATCTCTCTCTCTTTCTCTATCTCTCTCTTCTCTCTCTCTCCTCGTCTCGTTCTCTCTCTCTCCCTCTCCTCTCTGTCTCATTCTCTCTCTCTCTCCCACTCTCTATCTCTCAATCTTTCCTCTCTCTCTTCTCTCTCTCTCTCTTCTCTCTCTCTCTTCTCTCTCTCCCTCCCTCCCTCTCTCTGTAGGCGGTGTTTCTGCCAGCAGGGTTCGGTTGATTCTCTATTGATTTGTTGGAGGGGAGGAGGAGGAGGAGAAAGTGAAAGGGGAGGAGTGGAGGAGAAACTCCGGCCTGCACGGTGAGGAGGAAGAGAGGGATGTGATTGTGGGTGTTCGCGGCGAAGAGAGAACACAAAGTGATCCCAACCAAGAAGGCGAAAGTCCGACCGAGCGCGAGCGCACCTGGATCACGTGGTGCGCGTGTCCGTCCGGGGAAGTCAAAGTGTCGCCGGAGTGACTTGTACTTAGTTTCGTCCTCTCTTCGCCTCCCGGCCCCCTCCGCCCTGCATTCCGCGGAGCAGCTGTGTTTTAATGCCCCTGCGCACCCGAGGTGGAGAGGAAGGAGAGAAGAGTGAGGAAGAAGAAGAAGAAGAAGAGGAGGAAGAAGTGGTAGTAAGAAGGCCTGGACACCACCCGTCCTCGCCCTTTGGAGCTCCGTCCCCTCTCCCCTCCTGGCCCTGCATGGACGGGGATGGGGAGAGCCGGATGCTGTTGCCGCGGGGCTGAGCGCCTCGCCTCCCCGTCTCTGGTGCGCCGCTTCCGGCCGCTGCTGCTGCTGGTCATCGCTCTCTGCTGCGGCGCTCACGTCGGTAACTAACTGCACTCCAACACGGCTACAGCGCGCGTGTCTCCGCGTGTCTGTCCTTTTACGCACTTTACGCATAAATGAGTGCGCGCGGCGCGGAGGCTCCTATGAGCCCCGGCACGTTGCTGATGTGTTTCTATTGTCTGCTGCACTGAGAGGTGATCACAGGTCGGCCTCTTCATGAGTGATCAGTGAGCTGTTGTGTTCATGGCAGGGCCGATCCTTGTGTTGGGCCCGGCTCTGCCTGACAACGCTCTCTCTCCAGCGGTAGTGCAGCAGTCTGAGCACGGATCGAGTTTCTCCTCCTCTCTCCTGGGCCGTCATTCTCCTGTCTGCCCCTAATGGCTCGTGGAGGAGGGGGAGAGAAGGCGAATCTCTCCTAATGTCCACACAGAAGAGATTACAGCTTCACTCCGAGCTGTGTTGAAACAACCAGTGTAAATATGAGCACACAGTTAGGAGCAGGGCTGCATTGTGTGCATCCGATGCTCCGTAAGAGACGGTATCAAAGTGATTTAAGTTACACAAGGTAACACAACAATGTGTAATAATACACTCAATCAGCCCAATGTCAGCCACAGGCTGGACAGAAGAAGAAAACCAATCGGTAGACAAAAGAAGAGTGTTCACTGAAAAGGTGTCTGTCAGGATCTCTGACACTAATGACTCCTCTGTGGCTACAGAGGCCACTGACCACTTATTTACCATCCTGTTTGTTGGTTTTAAACTCAACAGCAGTACAATGTCCTCTCTCTGGCAAGCGGCTTCTCTTTCTGGAGTCCCGTCTGTGTGTGCAGGGGGTCGGCTGCTGAGCACTCACACCTCCAGTCATTAGTTTAGCACGGCTCGACACACCTCGGCACACAGCCTGGTGGGAACAGGGAGACCCACTTCACATTAAAGACCCTCTTGGCACCTCCTGCTACACGTGCGTCACCTGGAAGGAATGCGTATTATTCCCTCTGTTGTTACATTTGTTATCACTTGTACATTTCAAGGCATTTATTTCCTTTCCGCTCCAGCTGTCAGCTCCATGTGTCTGTGCAGACGGCGAGGCAGACGTTGAGTTGTTGACTTCTGTTTGTGCTCCTGAGTGTCTGAAAGAGACACGAGTGTGAAGCTGCGTTGGTGGGACTGGAGCTCTGTGTGTGTGTGTGTGTGTGGGAGAGAGCACACACACACACAACAAGGTGATCAATAAGCACTTCACATGCCTTTCCCTCTGTTGAGAGATGATCCCAGTGGATCCTTTTCTGATCTCCAGAGATCAGAGAGGCTGCCGGATCGGGAGACAACGAATCGCTAAACTGAGCCTGAGAGATTTGGCCGGTGGATCTTTTGACCTCTGTCTGGCGGTGGAGAGCGTGCCTCTGGAGAGTGAAGGCGTAGGGCGAAAACCGAGTAGAATACTTCTACAACATGTCAGAATAGTGCTGATGGAAGGAAATAAAACATCTGACAACAGAGAGGAAAGGAAAGCAGAGACCTGGGAGAGGCGGATGCAGTGAAGAGGAGGTTCACGTTGTGGAGGGAGTGGTGTGGGCATCGCCGGCTGTTTTATTGTGTCTATAATATTCGATCCTCGCCCTCGGGGGTGAAACGGACCGGGCTCGGGTGGACGTGTTGAACGGCTCTCATGTCGGCATGGATTGGATTTTCTTTTCAAAGTACAGCTATGCTTAAAAAGACAGCTTCACAAAAGGGAGACCACCACCATGAAGAGCAAACAGATTACAACGATGCCGTTTATTATTTATCTTCACATTAAAATCCTCCTTCCTTTTTTATTTGACACGTTCACAGGAAGGCCAAAGGCCCGGCTCGTCAGCTGGGACAGAAGCTAGTCACCAGAGAGGTTTTAACCTTTAGAGGAGTCAGAGGGTTGCACCCGAGTTCTTGGGTTACAGGGACGACTCTCCTCTCCGCTACGTCACCCTGCTGGGAACATGTCCGTGAATGAGAGCTTTTGTGTGTTTTTCGAGCAGCTCATGATTCTGATACCCCTTCGACAGAGAATAAGCCCACTCTGATTAGATTGGGTGCGGTATTTAGGTACTGCAGGGCAGATAGGGAGGGAAGAAGGAGGCCGTTGCTGCGCAGAGACACAATGTGTCCTCAGTGCTCGAGCGTCCGGACGGCGGTGGTCGGCATCGACCAGCCTCTGCTTGTGTGTCTGTGGGCTGCTGTCAGGATTTAACAGGCAGCAGAGAGATTCTGAGGCTTGGTGTGAGTGGGGGTCCAAACCCGGGCTTCTACAACGCAGAGCACTACTGCCCCCAAATGGTGGGACCCGACTTCTTCACGCCCCAACTAAAGTAAATCAACAAAGAAGAGCGTGTGTGTGTGTGTGTGTGTGTGTGTGTGTGTGTGTGTGTGTGTGTGTGTGTGTGTGTGTGTGTGTGTGTGTGTGTGCGTGTGTGTGTGTGTGTGTGTGTGTGTGTGTGTGTGTGTGTGTGTGTGTGTGTGTGTGTGTGTGTGTGTGTGTGTGCGCGCCCATACACTGCAGAGCCTCTCTGGTCTAATCTAATAGGAGCACACTGTGACGGATGCATTAGCTCTGGTCTCTAATCTCCCACTTGCTCTAACTCTCTCTGAGGATCTGTGATGTCAAAGGATGTTTGACCCTTTGTTGCATTCAGGAATATAACAACAGATAAATCATCGATGACAAGTTCAGACCGAGAAATGAGTTCCCAAATGTGTGACGGGACAGAAGAGTCCGTCTGCGTATTCCTTCTGCTAAAGCGCCAGATAAACATGAATCCAGTCAACATATTCCCAACCTCTCTCTCTCCACTCTGTCCTCTCTCTCTCCACTCTGTCCTGTCTCTCCACTCTGTCCTCTCTCTCTCCACTCTGTCCTCTCTCTACACTCTGTCCTCTCTCTCTCTACACTCTGTCCTGTCTCTCTACACTCTGTCCTGTCTCTCTACACTCCGTCCTCTCTCTCCACTCCGTCCTCTCTCCACTCTGTCCTCTCTCTACACCCATCCTCTCTCTCTCCACCTGTCCTCTCTCCACTCCGTCCTCTCTCTCCACACTCTCTGCTCTCTCTCTACACTCTGTCCTCTGTGTCTCCACTCTGTCCTCTCTCTCTCCACTCCGTCCTCTCTCTACACTCTGTCCTGTCTCTCCACTCTGTCCTCTCTCTCCACTCTGTCCTCTCTCTCTACACTCTGTCCTGTCTCTCTCCACCTGTCCTCTCTCCACTCTGTCCTCTCTCCACACTCTGTCCTCTCTCTCTACACTCTGTCCTCTCTCTCCACTCTGTCCTCTCTCTCTCCACTCTGTCCTCTCTCTCTACACTCTGTCCTCTCTCTCTCCACTCTGTCCTCTCTCTCACACCTGTCCTCTCTCTACACTCTGTCTCTCTCTCACTCTGTCTCTCTCCACACTCTGTCCTCTCTCTCTCCACTCTGTCCTCTCTCTCTCCACTCCGTCCTCTCTCTCCACACTCTGTCCTCTCTCTCCACTCTGTCCTCTCTCTCTCCACTCTGTCCTCTCTCTCTACACTCTGTCCTCTCTCTCTACACTCTGTCCTCTCTCTCTACACTCTGTCCTCTCTCTCTACACTCTGTCCTCTCTCTCTACACTCTGTCCTGTCTCTCTACACTCTGTCCTCTCTCTCTCCACTCTGTCCTCTCTCTCTACACTCTGTCCTGTCTCTCTCCACTCTGTCCTCTCTCCACTCTGTCCTCTCTCTCTCCACTCTGTCCTTTCTCTCTACACTCCATCCTCTCTCTCTCTACACTCTGTCCTGTCTCTCTACACTCTGTCCTCTCTCTCTACACTCTGTCCTCTCTCTCTCCACTCTGTCCTCTCTCTCTACACTCCATCCTCTCTCTCTCTACACTCCATCCTCTCTCTCTCTACACTCTGTCCTCTCTCTCTACACTCTGTCCTCTCTCTCTACACTCTGTCCTCTCTCTCTACACTCTGTCCTCTCTCTCTCTCCACTCTGTCCTCTCTCTCTCCACTCCATCCTCTCTCTCTCTCCACTCTGTCCTCTCTCTCTCCACTCTGTCCTTTCTCTCTACACTCCATCCTCTCTCTCTCCACTCCGTCCTCTCTCTCTACACTCTGTCCTCTCTCTCTCTACACTCTGTCCTCTCTCTCTCTACACTCTGTCCTCTCTCTCTCTCCACTCTCTCCACTCTGTCCTCTCTCTCTACACTCTGTCCTCTCTCTCTCCACTCCATCCTCTCTCTCTCTACACCCTGTCCTTTCTCTCTACACTCTGTCCTCTCTCTCTCCACTCCGTCCTCTCTCTCTACACCCTGTCCTCTCTCTCTCTACACTCCATCCTCTCTCTCTCTACACTCTGTCCTTTCTCTCTACACTCCATCCTCTCTCTCTCTACACTCTGTCCTGTCTCTCTACTCGCTCTGTGCTCCCTGGCTGGAGGACACGTGCTATCTCAATTCTTGTGGAAAAATAATTCTTTATCTCTTTTCACTGGTTGCTCTTTGGTTTATGACTCTTCATGTTTATTGCTCCCTCAGAGCGGCACTACTGATGCACCGAGACTTTACACCAGCCGACGGCTCTTTGTCAAAGTTTATTGGGTCGGATTGTAACGGGTAGCGTCGTTAAGTTCAAAGCTGTCTGAGCGCACGTGAGCTTTGCATTGCTGGATGGATCCGTCTCTCACTATCAGACGTGTGATGATCTTTAGAGCTGATGTCACTGTTCCCCTGTCGCCATGACGATCCCCGTCCTGGTTTCACTCACAATGTTCCTGCCGTCTGCCCCGTAGGTCAGTGCCAGGTGGCGACCCCTCAGTGCCGTATCCAGAAGTGCACGACCGACTTCGTCTCCCTGACCTTCCACCTGACGCCGGCGGTCGATGGCTTCCACACCGACTTCTGCAAGGCGCTGCGAGCGTACGCGGCCTGCACCCAGAGGACGGCCAAGTCCTGCCGGGGGAATCTGGTGTTCCACTCGGCCGTGCTGGGCATCTCCGACCTCATGAGCCAGAGGAACTGCTCCAGAGACGGGCCCACGTCCTCCACCCACCCCGAGGTCCCACACGAGCCCTGCAGCTACCACAGCCGCACCCAGCACGCCCACGCACACGCACACGCACACGCCCACGCACACGCACACGCTCAAGGCCACGCCCGTGAGCACTCCCGGCCGGTCTACCTGTTCTGCGGGCTGTTCGGGGACCCGCACCTGAGGACCTTTAAGGACAGCTTCCAGACTTGCAAGGTGGAGGGGGCGTGGCCTCTCATCGATAATGACTATCTGTCGGTACAGGTCACGAATGTTCCCGTGGTAACTGGCTCTAGTGCCACGGCAACCAATAAGGTGAGGTGTGTGTGTGTGTGTCTGTCTGTCTGTCTGTCTGTCTCTCTCCCTGCTCTAACCTCTAAGTTGCTTTTCCCTGCTCTCCTCTGCTCTCCCTCTCTCCTCTCCTCTCTCCCTGCTCTCCTCCTCTCTCTCCTCTCTCTCTCCTCTCCTCTCCTCTCTCCTCTCTCTCCCTCTCTCTCTCTCTCTCTCCTCCCTCTCTCTCTCCCTCTCTCTCCCTGCTCTACCTCTCTCTCTCCCTCTCTCTCCCTGCTCTACCTCTCTCTCTCTCTCTCCCTGCTCTACCTCTCTCTCCTCTCTCTCTCTCTCCCTCTCTCCTCTCCTCTCTCCTCTCCTCTCTCCCTCTCCCTCTCTCTCTCTCCCTGCTCTACCTCTCTCTCTCTCCCTGCTCTACCTCTCTCCCTCTCTCTCTCCCTGCTCTACCTCTCTCTCCCTCTCTCTCCCCCTCTCTCTCCCCCTCTCTCTCTCTTCTCTCTCTCTCCTCTCCTCTCCTCTCACCTCTCTCTCCCTCTCTCCCCTCCTCTCTCTCTCTCCCTCTCTCTCTCTCCCTCTCTCTCCCTCTCTCTCTACCTCTCTCTCTCCTCTCTCTCCCTGCTCTACCTCTCTCTCTCCTCTCTCTCTCCCTGCTCTACCTCTCTCTCCCTGCTCTACCTCTCTCTCTCCCTGCTCTACCTCCCTCTCTCTCTCTACCTCTCTCTCTCCCTGCTCTCCCTCTCTCTCTCTCAGGTGAGAGGCTAACCGCTCCATCTCGTGACTTGTCTCTTGTGACTGAAGCAGTGTTGAACCTAACTCTGATAATACCGGCATACAGCCTAACAACATGGAATGAGATGTGTGAAAGGACCTACTGTTTACTCGTGTGTGTGTGTGTGTGTGTGTGTGTGTCTCATAAGTGGCGCTCATTACCCTCGGCTTAAAGAAGTGTGTGTCCTCGGGGTCGTTATCCCTTTATGACAATAAGGCACACACGCAGCGCCAAATGGACGGCGAGCCACACGGAGATCTTTGTGGCGGTGAAGAAGCGATGTTGATGTTCCCCCGATGATCTGCCCTCTCCGGCTCAGTCGATGGCTTCAATTATTAAAACACATACACACCCTTACATACACTTAGTCATGTGTGTGTTCACAGAAACACACACACACACACACACTAAGCAAATAGTAGGGTTGCTACACCGTGGAGCTGAAGGTTTGACCTTGTGTCAGAGGTGGGGCAAGTTATTAGTCATGATTATTACACACACACACACACACACACATACATTAACAGCCCTCCAGGCTTAATGGCCTGCCAGGCCTCATTCCTCACGGCTGTCATGTGAACAAAGCAGCTATTCACCGGAACTCTGATGCTAGTGCTAACCGTAATGCTCACACCACACCCTGTAGCCACCACCGGAGCCGTGTGTGTGTGTGTGTGTGTGTGTCCGTGTCCGAGTGTTTCTGTCAGCATGTTTGCTTAGCTGTGTCAAATTACTTGTTAAAAAGTAATTTAGTCATTTCTCAAATGCAGTGTGATGAGTCAGTGGCCTGTGTGTGTGTGTGTGTGTGTGTGTGTGTGTGTGTGTGTGCTTGTGTAACCATTTTCTTTCTCAATTAGACTGTTAATTTTTTTATCGATTGATTTAAATGTTTTGAACCTTTCTCCAACCAAAAGTGACGCTCTTAAATTGGTTTCTCAAAGTAGTCTCAGATTAGTCGATTACCTCATCGATTCATTCGAGATTATTCTCATTCACGATTAATTTGCAGATCGTTCTGTTGATTAGTCGATGAATGTCAGTAAAGTCTGTCCGTGATCAAATGAAGATGTTTCATCGACTGTCGGAGACGACAAAGACGAGCAGAAAATCACCGAAAATATTTCCAAATCGTTTTCATTCCATTAACTACCGGACTCCCATCGGCCGCGAGTCGTCTTGCTCTGCTCATCTCCTTAGAAGTTGTGTTTGTCATCTAATGACATAACTTTGGATCTGTGACCTGTGGATCAAGAGCGTCATGACGTCATGACTCAGCTGATGCTCCTCCCCCTCTGTAGATCACCATCATCTTCAAGCCCTATGAGGGCTGCACGGAGCAGCGGGTCTACCAGGCCGTCACGGACGACCTCCCCGCCGCCTTCGATGACGGGACGGTGAGCAGCGGCGACCCCATCCACGTGTCCGCCGGCGCAGAAGGTGCAACCGGGAAGGTGCGCGCTCTGTGGATCTCTGAGCGCAGCCCGGGGCGCCACGTGGAGCTGCACGCCGGCTACATCGGCGTCACCGTCATCGTCCGCCAGCTGGGCCGCTACCTGACCCTGGCGGTGCGGATCCCGGAGGAGCTTTCTCAGGCCTACGACGCCACCCAGGACCTGCAGCTGTGCCTGAACGGCTGCCCCGGAGGGGAGCGCATCGACCGGGCCGGGCACCTCCCCCTGCCGCCGCCGGCCCCTCCGGCGCTCGGCCTGCAGCTCCAGCGGCGGCCCGGCTTCTCCTCGCCGCACGGCGCCACGCAGCTCTTCAGCGTGGAGGGGGCGAAGGAGCGCTGCAGGGAGCAGCTGGACGTGCAGGACATCTACTTCCACTCCTGTGTGTTTGATCTCCTCACCACCGGGGACGCCAACTTCACCGCGGCGGCGTACAGCGCCCAGAAGGACATGGAGAGCCTCCACCCACACCGGGAGAGATGGAGGATCTACCCCCGCGGCGCCGCCTCCTCCAGCTTGCACTCGGATTGTCCGCCCATCAGACGGCTGGCGCTGCTGCTGCTGTGCGCGCTGGGCGGGGCGTCGAAGTGACGCTGTGGGAGGCGTGGCCGGGGGGGAGGATCTGGGGAGTTTGGTTGGGCGCCGATGCGTCGCTCTGTCTGCTCTCGTGTGGAAACGGCAAGTCGGACAGCGACTGGGAACCAGTGCGATCGGCACGAGATACGAGCGACGCTGACGGTGTCTGAGCAACATCAGCCCTCTGGGGAACAACACGGCGTCTTCAGCTTTAGATGCGACACGGGACACACCTGTGAGGCGGGGGAGGGTGTGGAAACGTCAAACTGTAAATAGCTTGTCTTCAGTGCCGTAGAGTTCTTTTTGTTGTGCCATTTGATGTGATTTCTCTTTAATACCTCAGACAGAGGATGTTTGTTTTAACAGAAGCACTTTATTTCGTTTTTTTTTTTTAGCAAATCCACATCAGTGTTTCTCCCTCACTAACTGTCCTCCACCGAGATCTCCAATGGCTCAAGTTTTGGAGACTATCAATAATTAGATTTTTGAACCTTTCAATGTAAAAGTCTGTGGAATACTAGGAGCGATCATTTTTGTTAAAATCTTCCAGTAGTGGATTTAACTCGGCCTCTCATCTTTAATTCAGTTAATGTGAAGTGGTCTCTTTTGAATGTTTTATAAATATTGTCAAATGCCATCCGTACTATTTTGTTGCTGTAAGACTTTGTTCTTGTTCCTCAGTCCTGATTTCAAATATGTTTGCGTGTGTGTGTGTGCGCGGCTGTGTCCGTGACATACCTGGATGTGTTTTATTTCCTCTGAAAATCACGTCAGAGGAATTCCCACCTTTTGGCCACGAGGCTGTGATGTGAGCGGCTCGTGATGCTGCGCTCTGTATTCTGTGTTGTGTTAATTTGAGCCAAAGACGAATGGTTTCGTATGTACAAAGGAGATCAAAACACCCTCCGCCTCCTCCTCCTCCTCTTCCTCGCACTCAAATGGTTTTAAAGTTGCTACTGTCGACTGTTTTACTCTTACCACCAGAATCGATGAGCTGCTCCTTACTGGAGTACGTAGGAGTGATGACATCACCCTGCAAATGAGGTGTGTGTGTGTGTGTGTGGCCTCTTCAACATGCATCTTTCTGTATAATTCTGCCCCTTCGGTTGACCACCATCAGCTTCATCTCCGTTGTTGGCGATGTGACCTTTCATCGTGTGTGAGTGGCCGGTCAATGTTGAAATACTTAACTTATTTATGAACGTAGTGTCCTGTAGAGGAAGTTAAGCTCCATATTCTTGCTGTTGGATGATAATTAAAAAGAATGTCAGATGTGATTGTACTGCCACCTAGTGGCGCTCTGTTGCTATGTCAGTGTGTTATTCAAGGCGCTAAAGAAATGGAGAAAACTGCAGGTGTTTTATTTAAAAAACAATAAAGTCTAAACAAATCGGACTTCATGTTTACATGTTTACCCACATTCAACAGTAAGATAAAAACAACATACACCATTTAAAATTGGTAAATTATATATTGACTCAAGTTTCCCCCTCAATTTGTTTCGAGGGAATTCAGGATTAAAGTTGAACACACACACTGAAGAGCGTGTGCATGAACCCATCTGTCTGAGGTGAGGTTTCGATCAGGTAGCGTTCCCCCGTAGACGATCGGTTTTCAACCGCCAGTCGGTAACACCTGCACGTGTCCATGAGAAGAGGGCGCCACAGAGGATTTGAAGCATGTGAGACCTGTTACTCCTGTGATGCTGACGGTGGGTCATTTCCCATTTAATCCTTGAGATTCCAACACAAACCTCAGAGTAAAACCATCATCATAACGCCAGCTGTGGGACGACTGCTCAACCTCTTCCAACGTGGAGATCCTCCCTGCAGGAAGGAGTTCCCCTCCCACTAGGGGAAGTTTTCTTTTCCAGGTGACGCGATGCATCGGAAGCTCTTTACTTCCAAGCATCTGACATGTCATATACATTGCTTAGGATATAATTTCAGATTTGAAATACATTTCCACACTGCAAGACAACATTGTGAAGGTGAGTGAAGACCTGGTTATTATCTCGCTGATGGTCCAAATAAGTCACGCAGATCACTCTGCTTAATGACAGCGTAGGTGGTCCTCAATGTGTTGAGACAAACGGCTCCATGAGAAGCCGCCTCGCCCCCAGGACCACCACTGTCCTCACGTCAACATCTGGAGATACAACAACAGGAACAGCATCTGTCTGAATGATCTGCAGTGAACATGTGACCTCCGGTCTCTTGATCTTGTCTTCATGATCTGTAATCATAGAAATGTATTACAATTTTAAAATAAAAAGTCTATTTGGGAGGAGAGATGTCAGGAAGCAAATTCCCGATCAGCTGCAGTTGGACCCGATGAGGTGGTTCGGTGTCTTCTGGTGCCCTCTAGGCGACCTCTGTGACCCACCGAGCAGCTGTAGGACGGCCAATCCCTGGTTGCCACGATGCTTTCCGTCTAAAGCAAAGCTGCTGGACACGTGGCCTTTTGATGGCGACCTCCAGCTGACCTCGAGGTGCCCCCTCCTGAGGTCACTCACCACACAGACCAGCCTCCCACCTGGCAGGTGGACAGGAGGGGCCGAAGCACGCCACCCTCTCCCCCCTAAGAGATGGTGGAGGGCAACATGAGAGGACGTGTGCGTGCGGACGCAGTCTGTCGCTAACGGACAGAAGACGAGGCACTGGCTTCAAATAATAAATGAATGACTTGGATGAAATGTAAACTAGTTGTCGATATGAGGAAAAATAAAAAATGTTCTGTTTTAGAGTATGAGAAGAACATAACTTTAAACATGGACATCACAACTATGTATATATTCATTGTTGCAATCTTAAAAAACTGTCTGATTGTGATGAAATCTCAACAACATATTGAGTACTAATATTAATATAAAAACTTAAAGATAGCAGCTGTTTAATGAGTCAAAACTCTGAGACAATGTGTGATGTTGAGCTGTATAAATAACATTGTCTTGACTTCCAACTGCCAACGATTGAACTAAAACATACTTATAATAATACAATAAGATATATTTTGGATATGTAAAGCTCTTACCTGTCCACAAGCAGGTGAGAGGGAGGTAGAGTAGACCCTGTGTGTGTCCGCCATGTCTGTTAGTGAAGCTGCTTCACTGAGGGCGGATTGAGGGCGTGGCGTAAGGCACAGGTATCAAACACAAGGCCCGGGGGCCGAATCCGGCCCGCCACGTCATTTTATGTGGCCCCTGACGGCTTGAAAGACATATGATCACCTTTTCGTGAAAAAAATAATCCTATACATTTATTACATGACATGACATCATATGTCATTTAGCAGATGCTTTTATCCAAAGCGACTTACAATAAGTGCATTCAACCTAGAGTACAAACTAAGAACAACAAGAATACAGGAAGGAACATTTCCTCATTTTTGAAGGTTTCAAATTAAAAGGGTTTATGTTATAATATTAGAGAAATTTTCTGATGCACAATATCTCTACACTCAAATAAACTATAATCAAATGCAAAGACAGTTATTTAACGATATGTTTGGGAGTAGTTTATCCAGTGTTGGTTACACTGGCCCTTTAAGTGGCCCACGGCGAAAATGAGTTTGACACCTCTGGCGTAAGGCTTTGCAGCCCAGGAGCAATGCATGATGGGGGATTGACAAGTCACATTGTTGTGACCTTAAATACTAACAAATGCCCCCCCCCCCCTGGACTTCATAAAGAGGACAGCCTGAGGACAGGAGGAGACAGACACACCTGCTGATGATCAGCTCCCTGAGGTAAGACACCGACCGTATGAACCCTGAACAGACAGCACTCTGTCAGGTACGCTTACACGCACGCGCACGGGGTCACGTGTCACAACACTCTTCCACCATTAGTTTCTGCTCTGTAATGTCGGTGTTTCCGGGCCTGCTCTGGGCTGTCGGCATGCTGCTGCTGCAGCTGTCGCCTCTCTTATAGCCTGTCCTCATGCCGGTCACGTGACGGCCACTCCTCCAGGCTGGGGGGTCCCACACGTGCACATTTTTTTCTTTTAGATCACAGTATGAGTAAAAACCAAACTAAGACTCAAGTTCACACAGGAGCACACACCTCCATCAAAGAAAACATCTACAACCAGATGAACCTCCCTCCAACTCTTTCAATATATTTTTAGAAACACGGTTCCCGGAGACCCGGATCAGTCTGCAGCTGACTCCACGCCGCAGGAGCAGCAAACCTAAATCCCCTTTCTCACATTTCTAGACGGACGTTAGGACGGAGAGCGAGCGGAGGCCTCGAGCGTACGCCACAGAGCGGAGACGGTAGCTTCCAAGATGTTTCTGATGAATTAACTTGCATAGATAAGATGGAAGTACGTTAAGAATAGCCTTATGAATAAGGACCTGCCAATGATTTAGTCTCCGGATGGACGGAGCAGTCCAACCGACCCGAGCACACAGGGAGTCCGAGCCTCGGGAAGAGTTCTGAGCCTGGATGCTGCTGCATGTGTCGTCTCCTCCAGTACCTGTCTGCAGGCGAGCACATGGACCTGGCGGCCATGATGGACACTTGGACTGTGCAGAAAGGAATTCCTCTGGTTACTGTCAGGAGGAAAGGGCCCCGTCTGCTGCTGAGGCAGGACCGCTTCCTGAGCCCGGCAGCAGCGGCGGGCGCCCACATGCACCTGTGCAACATCGTTGACTCTTGTACTAAAACTGCACGCTGCTCCTCTACTTTGTGTCTGTTTTTGCAGCGACACACTTTAATTAATCTAAAGCACAGGTGTCAAACACAAGGCCCGCGGGCCAAGTCTGGCCCGCCGCATCATTTTATGTGGCCGCTGATGGCTTGAAAGACATGTGATCCCTTTTTCTTAAAGAAATTAAAGAAAAATGTCACAGGCTTTTATTTTGAAGGTTTCAAATTAAATGGATTTATGTTGTAATATTAGAGACATTTTCCTATGTACAATATTTCTACACTCAAATAAACAATAATCAAATGCAAAGAGAGTAATTTAACAATATGTTGGAGGAGTTTATAAAGTGTTTCCGGCCCTTTAAGAGGGCGGCCATGATGCTGATGTGGCCCACGGTGAAAATGAGTTTGACACCCCTGATCTAAAGTAACTTTCAAGTTTAAACTTTAAAATGTTTTAATATTACTCTGTTTTTCATGTATAGTTTCCTTTGGAAAATCCCCCTGACATACAAGACGGACGCGTCCAGCACTACCCACAGACACCTGATGACGACACACACAGGTGACGGGGACCAGAGAACATGTGAAATATAATTCATGCACATCTACATTTTAGCTTCTTTATTGTGTTGTTTTCTTGCTATTTCCGTCTCCTTTAGACAGTGTACATATCGGAGAGGAGGTCCGCTGGATGAAGGTAAACACGGACATGACGAGATATTACGTGGTTCATGATGAGGATGGTGGTTGGGACGAGATGACACGACTATTGAGGGACAACCACACTGCTCTCAGCTTCAAGGACAGGACTCACTTCATACACAACGCCTTTCAATTGATCACGTAAGCATCTGTATGTGTGTGTGTGTGTTTTTGAGACAACAAAACAGCTTTAATTCTCCCACCTGAAACTCCACCTCTAAATATTATGTGCATGTCTCCAAAGGGCAGGTCACCTGTCTCTCGATACAGGCTTGGACCTGATTGGTTACCTGCAGTTGGAGACGCACACTGTGCCTCTTCGCCACGGACTAAGCTACCTGGAGGCCTTTTACCAGATGATTGAGAAAAGGAATGACGTTGATGTAAAAAGCAACCTGGGGGTAAGAAGATAAGAAGTACACAAATGAAGTTTGATTTTTATGAAAATGCAGTGCGGTTTAATTTCATGTAAAGCGCCCTCTCCCTGTGTGAAGATCTACATCCTGCGATTTTTCCGTTCAATCGTCGACCGGCAGACGTGGAGCGACGACGGCTCCGCGTCCGAGCGGCGGCTGAGGTCAAAGGTCCTGTCGCTGGCTTGCCACCTGGAGGACCCTCCCTGTCTGGAGCGGGCGAAGCGGAGCTTCAAAGACTGGCTTCGGTCCAACGGTACACTCGGGTATGTCCGTCTGAATCCTAATGCAACACGCAGAAGCTGTTCCCTGCGTGACGTCTCATCGTATCGCTCGTGTGCATCTCTGCTCGTCTTCACCCTCGCTTGCCAACCGACGTGGCGGAGACCGTGTTTTCGGTCGGAGCTCGGGACGCCCGCGGCTGGCCGTCGCTCCTCCACTCGTACAACGTCTCCCTCTTTGCAGCACAGAAAAGCAAAATCCTGTGTGCCTTGACCTGCAGCAGAGACGCCAACAAACTGCACAGCTGATGAAGATGGCGCGGCTGTGTCCAGACGCCGTCGAAGTAGCTCCGCGGAGATTGTGCGCTCTTTTAGTTTTTGTGTTTATTTTTAATGTTTTCTTTGCCACAAACACATCGGCACTAACAGCATACGACCACAGCACACTTTTGGACATAAACTTTTGCGCAAAACAAGGGTTTTTGTCCACTTTTTCCATCGATCCAGCGTGGCCGGCAGAGATCGTACGAGCGAACCACATCAACAACAGTGGAGCCGCTACTACGGGAAGACGACGAAAACATCGAGGGAAACGGAGCGGAATTCGGAACAGACTGAGAGTTCAAGCCCACCGCCCACCTCTGCCCAGCATCCTTCTTGCTAACGTCCAGTCTCTGGAAAATAAGATGGATGATGTTAGGCAAGGATCAGATTCCAACGGGACATGAGGGACTGTAATATTTTTTGTCTGACGGAAACTTGGCTGACCCTGCTGGTGCCGGATCGAGTCATATGCCCAACCGAGTCCTTCTCTGTTTTCCGTGCAGACAGAACGGAAGAGTCTGGTAAATCTAAGGGTGGAGGGGTTTGCTTCATGACTAACAACAAGTGGTGCGACCCCAAGAACATTAAGACTCTTTCTCGTTCCTGCTCACGAACCTGGAACATCTGACGATCTCATGCCGCCCATTCTACCTTCCCCGGAGTTCAGCTCGGTCATCACCACAGCCGTCACATACCACCACAAGCGGACACCGACGTAGCACTATCGGACCTACATGATGTGTTATGTCGGCATCAGAACAAGTATCCCGACGCGCTGTGGTGGTGGCTGGGGACTTTAAAGGCAAACCTAAAAAGTCATGCCGAACTTTCACCAGCACATTACGTGTGCTACCAGAGGGAAAGAACGTTGGACCACTGCTATACGCCATTCAAGAGAGGCTACAAGGCTGTCTCTCTCCTCCGCTCGAAAATCAGACCATGCCGCCATTTTTCTGCTTCCGGATACCGCAAAAGATCGCTGGAAGCGGTAGTGACGAGGAACGTGAAGCGGTGGTCTGACCAATCAGAGGCTGAGCTACAGGACGCTCTGCGTGTCGCCGACTGGGACATGATCCAATCCAGTTCCAGTGACGCCAGCGAGTTTTGGAAGTAGCAATGAGCCTCATAGCAACGCTTAACGGATACCATCGTCCCCACGGTAAAAGTTAGGGTCTTTCCTAACCAAAAGCCGTGGGTTGATAGATCCATCCGTGAAGCTGTGAACGCCTGCATTGCTGCCTATAACTCCGGTCTTGTATCCGCAACATGAACGAGTACAAGGCAGCGGTCTATGGACTGAGGAGGGCGGTGAAGGAGGCCAAAAGGAGGTACCGAGACAGAGTGGAATCACAGATGGAGCAGCGCGACACCAGGCGCCTATGGCAGGGGCTACGGACTATCACAGACTACCAGAGCAGACCCCGCCCTATGGTGCGTGCCGTCGCATCCCTAGCGGACGTCCTGAACTCATTTTATGCACGGTTTGAGGCTAGCAACAACAGCGCTTAGCTCGCCGCTAACAACAACACCGTTAGCGTAGCCGAGGTGAGTTCTACCGCTGGGGACGAACACACACTCTCTGTGACCGAGCACAGTGTGAGGAGGGCTCTGTTGAGGGTGAACACCAGGAAAGCTGCAGGTCCAGATGGCATATCTGGGCGAGTACTGAAGACCTGTGCTAACCAGCTAGCTCCAGTGTTCACCACAATATTCAACCTCTCCTGGCTGAGTCCGTGGTCCCCGCCTGCTTCAAGAGATCCACTATTGTCCCTGTGCCCAAGAATGCTTCTCCAGCATGTATGAATGACTACCGACCGGTGGCCCTCACCTCGGTGGTCATGAAATGCTTTGAGAGGCTGATAAAGGACTACATCTGCGCCTTCCTCCCTTCCTCCATGGACCCGCTGCAGTTTGCTTGTCGCCCAAACAGATCCACAGATGATGCTGTCTCCCAGGTACTGCACACCACACTCTCTCATCTGGACAGCCAGAGGGGGGGCTATGTGAGACTGCTGTTCATTGATTATAGTTCAGCTTTCAACACCATAGTCCCCTTCAGACTGGCCGGCAAACTGATTGAGCTGGGACTGAACACCCCTGTGTGCTTGGATCCTGGACTTCCTGACCGCCAGGCCACAGGTGGTCAGGGTGGGCAGACACACCTCCAAATCCCTCACCCTGAACACAGGATCAGCCCAGGGTTGCGTCCTCAGCCCCTACTGTACTCCCTGTACACACATGACTGTGTGGCCAGGTTCAGCTCCAACACCATCATCAAGTTTGCGGATGACACAGTGGTGGTGGGCCTGATCTCCGACAACGACGAGAAGGCCTACCTGGAGGAAGTTGCTGATCTGTCACTCTGGTGCCAGGACAACAGCCTCATCATGAATGTCACCAAAACTAAGGAGCTGATTGTGGACTTTAGGAGGGTACAACAACAGAGGACGTACTCACCACTGGGGATTAACGGACTACTGTGGAGAGGGTGAGCGGTATAAATACCTGGGAGTCCACATCACCGAGGATCTGACATGGTCAACAAACACAGACACTCTGGTGAGAAAGGCAAGGCAGCGCCTACCACCTCAGGCAGCTGAGGAAATTTAAAGTTTCCCAGAGGATCCTTCAGTCCTTCTACTCTGGAGCTGTAGAGAGCGTCCTGACAGGAAGCATCACAGCCTGGTTTGGCAACTGCTCCGCTCAGGACAGGAAGGTTTCAGAGAGTAGTGCGTCGGCTGAACGCACTATTGGAACTACACTCCCACCCTGCAGGACTTGTACACCAGGAGGTGCAGAACCAGAGCCGGCAGGATCATGAAGGATCCTCACCACCCCAACAACAGACTGTTTCAGCTGCTGCGGTCAGGCAGGCGCCCGTAGTCACGCTGCAAGAACAGAGAGACTGAGACGGAGTTTCTTTCCTCAGGCCATCAGGACTGTGAACTCCGACCTCACCAGGACCCCCACATAGACCCACACAACTGCCCCTCTTAGGCACACACACACACACACACACACACACACACACTTACTGTAAATATTGTGTTGTTTTTTATTGTAAATAGTGTGTACTTGTTGCCCTTGCACATTCCTGCTGAGCATTGCCACTTTCATTTCACTGCACACCCTGTGTGTGTATGTGACAAATAAAACATCTTGAATCTTGAATCTTGAGGTACGTCGACTCCCCCAATGCATCTTCACACGGTTAATACTGTCCCCATGTGGCAGACATGGGGTACTACAGCCAACAGATATCCAATCTGTATTGTGTGTCTCGTGAAACATCTTGGGGCGTCACTAGAGCAGGTTACATTGTGTGTTCCTGTGATCCAGACTGCTGGAGTTGGGTCTTGAAGGGAAGGTGGTCCGATCCCAGGACCTGGCCTCTCTCATCACGATGGTGGCCAGGAACCCGTGGGGGCATCAGCTCGCCTGGACCTTTGCCAAAACGAACTGGGACACGCTGGTTCAAAAGTCAGTTTGATATGAAGTCAAATATATGATGCTTTGAAAATGCCCTTTTGCTTTTTAAGACATATCAATGTCTTCTTACCAAGTAGAATTGCTCAAGTTGGTGTTTTTAGTGGCTCCATGCCATTCGATAACCTGTGGAACAGGTTTTTTATTTATAGGGACCGGATTTAACTAAAACATTGGGTAGCAGAAATAACAGAGCTAGAGGAAGAGATGCTAACCTGTGAGTGTCCTCTGTTGTTGTTCTGCCCCACAGGTTCCAGTTGGGCTCCTCTTGTATTAGAAACATCCTCATAAGCACCACAGGACAGTTCTCCTCTCCAGAGGAACTCACTGAAGTAAATGCACTCTTACATCTTGAAAGTATCTCTATTCTACAAGGAAATTTAGAGATTACCAATATGTCAACATTGGTATTAGTTAGTATTGGCAATATTAATAATATTAGTGATGGTGATGAGAGATGGCACTAGAAAAATAAAATATTTTTCTTAGTTTTTGTCCTCAATTTGACAGCGTCGAGATAGAGACTGAACGTGGGGAGAGGGGGGTTATGGGTAATGCACGGTAACTCAGAGGTACTCTCAACAAGGATTTCCAGTTGTTTTCGTTGTAAAATAGTTTCGTACTGACCTAAAAAGAAATATCTAAAACCGTAAGCATTATTACCTGTGCTCACTTTAGCAAAGATAATCGTGGCTTTAACAGAAAGAGTAATTTAACTCGTTGGGGAGTACGTCTCAGTTGTGTGCTTGTTGGTGTTGCAGTAAATGTCGGCTGTGTGTTCCCAGGTGCAGCTGTTCTTTGAGTCCATCAAAGATCAGGCGTCTCAGCTGAGAGCAGCTCGGGTTACCCTGGACAACGTGCAGAACAATGTCCGCTGGTTTCAGAAGAACCTTGAGACTCTGAGGAGCTGGTTGAACAAACAACTGAAGTGACGGACGGCAAAAAAGAGAAGCGGCGGTTAACTGACGCCACAGAGGGGATACGTTTTTGTTTTAAGTTTCGTTTCTTTGCTTATAGTAATGTGTTCGATACCACAGAAGAGCTGATAGTTTTGTATATAATAAGTGTAGCCCTGATAATATATTTTGATAAAGTTACTAATAATAATAATAAGGTGTATATATATACTAATATTTGAGTTTTCTAATTTAGTTTTGCTTATTTAAATTTCTAATTGAGTTGGTGATCGGTGGTCATTGTTTTCTGGTGTGGGAGAGCAACAGCCAATCCAGCTTCACTATCAGTTAGAGGGGCGTGGCCTAAACGGAGGTATGGTGGTGGAATAGGTGACAGCAACAGCTGTAGCGCTGCGTCAACGTCATGGTGGGACGTCAAAGGGCTGACCAATAGTTCTGCCTGTAGGATTGACACCAGGTACCGATCAGTGTGTTGAATGCTGCCAGTGACTAAATGTTATAGTAGCGTTGCTAATCGCTACTCGTGATTATCATGTAGCTTCACACATGTTGATCTGCACCAGGAAAGCCGGATGAGCCACATTGGAGCTCCTGTGAGTCAGGAGACGACCACCAAGGAAGCTGAGCTGGTTCCCCAGGCTGCTGCTACAGACCTGCTGCTTCTTATCCCGTCAGACAATCCTTCCCGTTATTCACTTCCCGTTCCCAACACATCGTGAGGACTCACAGACATTTCACTGCCCGTTTGTTTAGGCTTGTGTGGACAAGTGAAACGGTCACGATCGTTTAAGGCCACGACGATCTCCACAACGACTCGGCCTGCAACGGGGGGGTGGTTGGTGTGAGTGCATTTGTGTTATTTGTTTTATTTGTGATATTTATTATATTTGTTGTGGTTGTATTTGTGGTATTGTAGAGGTTCTTAGGAAGAGAGAGCGAGTTATATACATTTTGTGGGTTTTCGTTGTACGGGGATTGGTGTTTAGTTTAGTTTAGTGAATAAAGATGCTGTGGCGTGCCTTATGAACCAGTTGGCTGCACCGTCCCTCTGTTAAACACAACCCAGGACCCGCCCATCGTATATTGTACAGAGCTACATGGGCCGGGGGTTACATAAGTATTTTAGACTAAATAGACTACTAGCTGGGTATTTACTATTCATTGTACCTGCTGGCACCTTTGTGTGTGTTGCTGAACATTATTATTGTGTGGAATACAACCACTGTGTCTTTGTTTGTACATATAATTGGTATTCATCATCTTAACTTTATTTAGGGGTTACGACTTATGCTCCAGGTTAAGGATAGACATGTGGGTTAACATTTAGAGTTGGGCTCCAGGCAATGAATCATGGACATAAAACAATGAAAGTATAGTAAAAAAAAAGTGTGTGCGTTTTTAAAACCATTTATTTGACAGTTCATACGTTTGTTTTAGAGTAACTAAAAAGTGGAGTTTAGCTTCCTTTGGACCCGGTTGAGCGCGTTACGGTTCAGTTTAGTGTGTGTGTGTAATAGGCCCCGCCCTTAAAGTAGCAACGACCAATAGGAAGCGAGCATTGTAATATGATGAGGCTGTCAACAACCGGTCGGGGAGGAAGGAAAGTGTCATTTGTTCGTTGGTTTCCCACCGAGCGCGTCAGGTGTGCGTACCTGTTGTGACAGCAGCATTAGGAACGCGTAGAGGGAACCCCGCGTCCTCGAGTTGGTCGACTCAAACCACATAGTTATGGAAATGAGCTCGCGCTCACGCTATAGCTAAAGCTAGCTGGATGTCTGTCAGTCACAGTTGTCAGAAGTTGGCTCGAGGTTCGCGCTAACGTGAGAAACCGTGAGAGCTGTTTACCGAGGGTTGGTGCAGCTGCTGTGAGGGCTCAGCTCGGGTCGGACGCGAGGATCCGGTCAACCGCCATGGATCCGTTTGACAGCAACAACACAGGTGAGGGTCAGAAGATGGTGACAGCTAGCTAGCAGCTCCGGCCGGTGTTCCGGTTCAACCTGAGACCCTGTTAGCTGGAGACCTTCGGTCCAACGCGTCTGTTGTTGTCGTAGTTACTGCAGATGTTGATAATAGCAAGAGAACACGCAGCTGTCCTCGCGAATGCCGCATTGTTTAGTTCTCCAGTTCAATGAGAAACCTTCTGGTGTCTGAAGGAGACGATGGAGAAGAGGAAGCGACTTGAAGCGTCGCGTGTTGTTTATGGGTTGAAACAGGAAGTTAGCAAACTGCCCTTCCTTTGAAATACATTTGGTCAAATAAATAAACACTTAATCAACATACAATTGGGAGTCTGTTTTGTGCAAACATGTATCACGTAGCATAACTCTGTAGTACAACAACAAATATATATAAAGATGTTACGGGATTCGAACTCATGTCTTTGGGAGGAAAAAAGGTTAACTGACGGGGATCTGACCACTAGGCCAAGATCGACACGATATACTCTGTTCGCACAATTAAATAACCTGCACTGCGGCCACTGGTCACCACGAAGCAGAGAACCACCAGATCAACTGGTGACCAGCACACTGCGACCACCATGGAGCATGTTGACTGAACGAAGGAGCTCGACAATAGTGATGCTTCTCAAACTAATAGTCAGCTGTTTCTATTCAAAACGTCTTTAAAGGGCTGCACATTAATGAGGAAATGTTTGTGTTGTCATGAGGTAAACATACACAATAAGGCCAGAAATGGTCATACATGTATGAATATCCAAACATTACACCCATATGTGATTGTTTACCATCTGTCATATTTAAAGTAAAGAATTGACCTGACCTGTTTGACCTCTCTGTGTTCTTGGCTGGTTGAATTCTTAATTGTGTGACCAGCCAAGAACACAGAAGTCAAACAGTACAGGTCACTTATTTACTTTATTTTAGTGGCATAAATCACAGACACAATAAGGCAAAGTAAATATGACAAACTTAATGTGGTCAATGCCCATGGTCTATGGACAGATGGTAAACAATTAAATTATTATTATTAAATTAGGAAGACGAACATTCCTCTGATTGTTTCAGGGATTACTGAGAACTATAGTTGGGAGAACCACATGGCAGAAAATCACATGGCATAGCCTCCGTCACGAGGCGTTTGAATCAGAGGTGATGAATATTCACTTTATTTGCAATTTTCCTGTTTTCGAGAACATTTTCTCAGTGTAATTTTTTTCTCCACATGAATGAACTGTGAAGGAAATACAGCTATTTCCATATTTAATAGCACAAGTCTTACCAGCCTGCTTTGTAGGTCACAGTACCAGGAACTGGTGCAGGAGGTTTACCAACAGGAAGCTGTTTTTTAAAGAAAGACGCTCAAAATATAAGCCGGCATACGCTCTCGATACGCAACGTTTTCTACATGTTTCATGTTTATACCGAGATTTCAGTTTGGTCATGCACATCTGGTTTAAAGTCCTGGAAAAAACTTAAATCATAACAGTTTTGGAAAAGCCATGAGCTGAGTTTAAAATAATTAATATGTTTTTTAAAGAAAGACGCTCAAAATACAAGCCAGCGTACGCTCTCGATACGCAACGTTTTCTACATGTTTATACCGGGAGTTCAGTTTGGTCCTGGACATCCCATCGGTCCACATGTGTAGAGCCCTGCTTGTTTCTTTTTGGCTTCGTTCTACAACTCTTGGTGGAAAACATTGAACCTTTTTAAAAATCGCAGCACATGTTGACCTCTGGGTCAGCGTCGGCTCATTTCGAGTCGACCTGCTCTCTGACGTCTCTCCCTGTGCGTTGCAGAGCGAGCCGACCTGCCGAGGAACATGATCGAGAACAGCATGTTTGAAGAGGAGCCGGATGTTGTGGATCTGGCCAAAGACTCTGCTGCGTTCCCAGTGAGCTCCCGTGATCTCACGCCACGCATCTACACACGCGTTTGTTTTAAGGACCGGCTCGGCTCGATCATCTTCATTTCACACAAAAAGCATCTTTGCACCGCTCTGCACATTTGACTTTCATCCGTTGATCTGATAACGGGAACGGATCGAGGCGATGCCGAAGCGTGTCGGTTAATTGGAGGGTGGCACGCTTCCAGGTCACTATATAGAAAATGAAATAATCATAGTAGATGCTGAAGCCTTCACAGCTTTACCCATTTCCTCCAATTAGCTTCTGACATGACCGACATGTATCAGAAAGCTTCATACGCAAAGTCTTATATACCTTATTTTAACTCTAGTCCCCATTACCTCATCCAATACGACATTTTATTCCACGTTCAAGATATTAATTTCTGCATTCACTGCAAACCTAATAAATAAAAAAAGAAGCTCCAATGCTCTCCAGTCTTTATGATTGGACGCATATCTGACGTGTCTGTATGACGACATCTGGGAAGGCGATCCAGTTCTTATGAACACTACACATGGTGTATATAGTGTTAATAATATGGCAACACGGCTCCGCTACGCTGGGCAATAGCAGAGCGCTCCTTCTCCCTGCAGACGTTTCCTGCTCTGGACCCGGACGAGGTGGCGTTTGAGCCTCGGAGCTCCCGCTTGCTCGTGCGAGGCCTGGGAGAGAACGACATGGACGACGATGAGGACTGCGAGTCTTCAGCCCGGCTGCTGGGAATGTCCTTCATGAACCGGAGCGCCGCCCACAGATCCAGCTCCTCTCCTTACGCCAGGCAGGCTCCACCCAGGTAACGCTCCGAGAGGGGCTTCACTCGGGGAGCATGACGTCTGCTGTTATAAAACCAGTGATGATCGATAATGCGTTACACCACGTCGAGCGTCTCTCATGAGTGTTTGAGTCTGGTGATGTGCAAATGTTTAATTCAGGTTAATTGTGACACTTTAACTACGTTTCCATGAAGACAAATACGGAAGAATATTTGTTTTCTTTGGGAGCACTTTTTGGGATAAGTACGCCTATTTGAGCGTGCAACTATTGATTCAATTCAGTTCATTTGTATAGCCCATTTTCACAAATTACAAATTCCCCTCAGAGTGCTTTACAATCTGTACACATAGACATCCCTGACCTTTGACCTTTGACCTCACATGGGATCAGGAACAACTCCCAAACAACCCTTCAGGGTAAAAGGTCAGAACCCTTGAGGAGAGAACAGAGGAGGATCCCTCTCCAGGATGGACAGGTGTCATAGATGTCATGTGACCAGAAGGAATCATTACACACTAATTAAAACACAGGAACAACACAATGAAGATGACAGAGTGGATGAAGAGTTGGTAGTCGGCATATTCCACCATCCAGACCTCCACCATCCATCAGGTGGAGCTAGAGAGGAGGAGTGGGCTTTTAGTGTGGAGAACCAAGCTGAAGCTCCCATCCCACCAGTCTGCTGCTCTTCCTTTTCATCCTAAATGTATAAATTAGTCCAAAGTAAGTCACGTTAAACTCTGTTTGATCTCAGGTCATGTTCACGACCCTCGACCCGGACCACGGTGGTGTGTGTGCTGTTCCTGCTGATTGTGGCCGCTATGATTATGGTCATGTATTTCTTACCTGGATGCAACTTTACCAAGGTAATAACCACAATTTACTGTTTTGGTATGTTTGACTCTTTACATTATGTCCATCTCCGGCTGATTATTTCACTCTTTAAGTTCTCTATCGTTCTCATCCCCCCTGCTGACCACAACCCTCCGTCTTTCTGCAGACAGGCTGTCCACGGACCAACAAGACCACTCCCCCCGAGCAGGTGTACCCGGTGTCCACGAGCGGTGAACCGTTTCCATGGGCGCAGCTCCGGCTGCCTCGCAGCATACATCCTCTGAGCTATGACCTCACCCTCGACCCGGACCTCGACAACATGACCTTCACCGGCCGCGCCGTCATCAGCATGTCTGTGCTTCACGACACCAAGCTCATCGTTCTGCACAGCGCTCGCCTCAACATCACCAGGGCGACCTTCAAGGTGCGATCGGAAGGATTTGTGTGCCGAGGAAAATGTGTGATATGATATGATATTCCTTTATTCGTCCCACATTGAGAGTTTAGATAAATTCATTGTCCTTCTTTTCTTTTTTTTACTCATTTTTTATTTAGTTTTCAACAACGTAACAATATATATGTTCATACGGTCATTTCCAGCTGTATGTCTTGGTACACATGGTATTCAGGTACAGAGAGAACAACACACATCAAATGGTGCTCATTCCATGGAAGGAAAAGAGGTTCATGATGAATAGATTGCATTAAAGATAATTAAATACAAATAAAGTCATTAATTAAAATAATAATTGTCCACTCCTGAGTGTAATAATAATAATACATTTATTTTATAAGGCGCCTTTCAAGGCACTCAAGGTCGCCGTACAACACATTAAAAACAGTTAAGACAACCGGAGAGCAGCTAAACGAGCCACGTTCACTCAGGAAGACGTAAATGATGAAAGATTACATCATGAGGAGAGGACAGCCCTCAGACTACGCTCCTATAGGAGGACAGCCCTCAGACTACGCTCCTATAGGAGGACAGCCCTCAGACTACACTCCTATAGGAGGACAGCCCTCAGACTACGCTCCTATAGGAGGACGGCCCTCAGACTACGCTCCTATAGGAGGACAGCCCTCAGACTACGCTCCTATAGGACAACCCTCAGACTACGCTCCTATAGGAGGACAACCCTCAGACTACGCTCCTATAGGAGGACAACTCTCAGACTACGCTCCTATAGGAGGACAGCCCTCAGACTACACTCCTATAGGAGGACAACCCTCAGACTACGCTCCTATAGGAGGACAACCCTCAGACTACACTCCTATAGGAGGACAGCCCTCAGACTACGCTCCGATAGGAGGACAACCCTCAGACTACGCTCCTATAGGAGGACAACCCTCAGACTACGCTCCTATAGGAGGACAGCCCTCAGACTATGCTCCTATAGGAGGACAGCCTCAGACTACGCTCCTATAGGAGGACAACCTCAGACTACGCCTCCTATAGGAGGACAGCCCTCAGACTATGCTCCTATAGGAGGACAGCCTCAGACTACGCCTCCTATAGGAGGACAACCTCAGACTACGCTCCTATAGGAGGACAGCCTCAGACTACGCTCCTATAGGAGGACGGCCTCAGACTACGCCTCCTATAGGAGGACAGCCTCAGACTACGCTCCTATAGGAGGACAGCCCTCAGACTACGCTCCTATAGGAGGACAACCTCAGACTACGCTCCTATAGGAGGACAACCTCAGACTACGCTCCTATAGGAGGACAGCCTCAGACTATGCTCCTATAGGAGGACAGCCCTCTGGCTACGCTCCTATAGGAGGACGAACCTCAGACTACGCTCCTATAGGAGGACAGCCCTCAGACTACGCTCCTATAGGAGGACGGCCCTCAGACTACGCTCCTATAGGAGGACAGCCCTCAGACTACGCTCCTATAGGAGGACAGCCCTCAGACTACGCTCCTATAGGAGGACAACCCTCAGACTACGCTCCTATAGGAGGACAGCCCTCAGACTACGCTCCGACAGGAGGACAGCCCTCAGACTACGCTCCTATAGGAGGACGGCCCTCAGACTACGCTCCTATAGGAGGACAGCCCTCAGACTACACTCCTATAGGAGGACAGCCTCAGACTACGCTCCTATGGGAGGACAGCCTCAGACTACGCTCCTATAGGAGGACAGCCCTCAGACTACGCTCCTATAGGAGGACAGCCCTCAGACTACGCTCCTATAGGAGGACTACGCTCCTATAGGAGGACGGCCCTCAGACTACGCTCCTATAGGAGGACTACGCTCCTATAGGAGGACGGCCCTCAGACTACGCTCCTATAGGAGGACAGCCCTCAGACTACGCTCCTATAGGAGGACAGCCTTCAGACTACGCTCCTATAGGAGGACAGCCCTCAGACTACTCTCCTATAGGAGGACAGCCTCAGACTACGCCTCCTATAGGAGGACAGCCTCAGACTACGCTCCTATAGGAGGACAGCCTCAGACTACGCTCCTATAGGAGGACAACCTCAGACTACGCTCCTATAGGAGGACAGCCTCAGACTACGCTCCTATAGGACGGCCTCAGACTACGCCTCCTATAGGAGGACAGCCTCAGACTACGCTCCTATAGGAGGACAGCCCTCAGACTACGCTCCTATAGGAGGACAGCCATCAGACTACGCTCCTATAGGAGGACGGCCCTCAGACTACGCTCCTATAGGAGGACGGCCCTCAGACTACGCTCCTATAGGAGGACAGCCCTCAGACTACGCTCCTATAGGAGGACGGCCCTCAGACTACGCTCCTATAGGAGGACAACCCTCAGACTACGCTCCTATAGGAGGACAACCTTCAGACTACGCTCCTATAGGAGGACAACCCTCAGACTACGCTCCTATAGGAGGACAACCTTCAGACTACGCTCCTATAGGAGGACAACACTCAGACTACGCTCCTATAGGAGGACGGCCCTCAGACTACGCTCCTATAGGAGGACAGCCCTCAGACTACGCTCCTATAGGAGGACAGCCCTCAGACTACGCTCCTATAGGAGGACAACCTTCAGACTACGCTCCTATAGGAGGACAACCCTCAGACTACGCTCCTATAGGAGGACAGCCCTCAGACTACGCTCCTATAGGAGGACAGCCCTCAGACTACGCTCCTATAGGAGGACAACCTTCAGACTACGCTCCTATAGGAGGACGGCCCTCAGACTACGCTCCTATAGGACAGCCCTCAGACTACACTCCTATAGGAGGACAGCCCTCAGACTACGCTCCTATAGGAGGACAGCCCTCAGACCACGCTCCTATAGGACAACCCTCAGACTACGCTCCTATAGGAGGACAACCCTCAGACTACGCTCCTATAGGAGGACGGCCCTCAGACTACGCTCCTATAGGAGGACAACCCTCAGACCACGCTCCTATAGGACAACCCTCAGACTACGCTCCTATAGGAGGACAAACCTCAGACTCCTATAGGAGGACAACCCTCAGACTACGCTCCTATAGGAGGACAGCCCTCAGACCACGCTCCTATAGGACAACCCTCAGACTACGCTCCTATAGGAGGACAAACCTCAGACTCCTATAGGAGGACAACCCTCAGACTACGCTCCTATAGGAGGACAACCCTCAGACTCCTATAGGAGGACAGCCCTCAGACTACGCTCCTATAGGAGGACAGCCCTCAGACTACGCTCCTATAGGAGGACAGCCCTCAGACTACGCTCCTATAGGAGGACAGCCCTCAGACTACGCTCCTATAGGAGGACAAACCTCAGACTCCTATAGGAGGACAACCCTCAGACTACGCTCCTATAGGAGGACGGCCCTCAGACTACGCTCCTATAGGAGGACGGCCCTCAGACTACGCTCCTATAGGACAGCCCTCAGACTACGCTCCTATAGGAGGACAACCCTCAGACTCCTATAGGAGAACAGCCCTCAGACTACGCTCCTATAGGAGGACAGCCCTCAGACTACGCTCCTATAGGAGGACAGCCCTCAGACTACGCTCCTATAGGAGGACAGCCCTCAGACTACGCTCCTATAGGAGGACAGCCTCAGACTACGCTCCTATAGGAGGACAGCCTCAGACTACGCTCCTATAGGAGGACAGCCCTCAGACTACGCCTCCATAGGAGGACAGCCTCAGACTACGCTCCTATAGGAGGACAGCCTCAGACTCGCTCCATAGGAGGACAGCCTCAGACTACGCTCCTATAGGAGGACGGCCCTCAGACTACGCTCCTATAGGAGTCAGACTACGCTCCTATAGGAGGACGGCCCTCAGACTACGCTCCTATAGGAGGCCAACCCTCAGACTACGCTCCTATAGGAGGACAGCCCTCAGACTACGCTCCTATAGGAGGACAGCCTCAGACTACGCTCCTATAGGAGGACAAACTCAGACTCTCCTAGGAGGACAACCCTCAGACTACGCTCCTATAGGAGGACGGCCCTCAGACTACGCTCCTATAGGAGGACGGCCCTCAGACTACGCTCCTATAGGAGGACGGCCCTCAGACTACGCTCCTATAGGAGGACAGCCCTCAGACTTCGCTCCTATAGGAGGACAGCCCTCAGACTTCGCTCCTATAGGAGGACAGCCCTCAGACTACGCTCCTATAGGAGGACAGCCCTCAGACTACGCTCCTATAGGAGGACAACCCTCAGACTACGCTCCTATAGGATAGTAAAGATCGGCCTCTGGCTCCTTAATGAGTTTGCGATTCGCTCCATTTGGTAGACGTCCCATACTTTTTGGATCCATCTGATGGTTATAATTAGTTGTCCTTCTGACTCCATGTACAGAATGTTTATTCACACTTAAGACGCTTTCCTTTTGTCCCATAACGAGATGATGTGGCCTGCTGCCGGTGAACTCAGGCATGAGAATCACTCACCTTTCGGCGAAATTCGCCGTTTTGAAACCAAAATAGGTGACTGACGTGAATCGTGTAGATCCGAAGAGTTTTTGTTTTGGGGTAGGGGGGGGGGGTGTCAATTGGCCGGCCGGCGTTTATGAGATTGGAGTGGGACACGGAGAAAATGTGGAGTGGTGCTCTTTGCAATAGAACATCTTTGATGGGACGTGTCGCGTCTCGGCCAATCAGCGTTCAGATGTCTTCAGCGTTTGGTGGTTTAGGTTAGCTTGTATGTTAGCCGCTACATCTGCTGCTGTCACGCTGCACGGTGTAGCGATGCTAACAAAGTACCCGTACGTTAAGAGCGATGTGATTTAGCATATTTTTAGTCTCGATACTTCATTAAAAGAGCGATCAGAGCCGCGCTGCTCCGTGTCAAGCTGTCTGCGCAGCGCTAACAGAGAGGGGCGTTAAGTGGCGGAATTGTCGGCTTTAAAAATAAAAATAAAAAAAGATCCCAGAAGTGAAATGTTTAAGTTCAGTCTGTAAAGTTGTGTAACTCTACAGCTGCTCATCCTGATGAACTCGGTATCCTCTGGTCAGAGACTAACGGCCTCATAGTGATAATCAATGCTATGATGGAACCATGTAGTTTCATTCATATCTGGCTGTATTAATACTAATATTACTGCCATTTGTTAAGTGTTGAAAAAGTTGGTAAAAAGTGAACCATACAGATATTTTATTTATTACTATTATAGATAAATATACCAGTGTCTTATTTATGGTATACTGTTTTTATGGTATTGTATCAGTATCATGATATTTATGGCAGGTATGGTATAGAAGATCATGACAACCAGGAAGATGCAGAACAGACTCGAGGAACAGACTCGAGGCTCAGCAGAGCTCAAGACTTGAAGACTTGTTCACGCCAAAAAAAAAAGGAAGCTGGTTCATGAATGACCATATTATACACAATATTACTATTATTATAGGGCCCGATCACCAGAATGGAGGACCTACAGACAGGGATGGATTAACAAACGGGCCTACCGGGCCCAGGCCCAGGGGCCCATGAGCTCAGGGGGCCCCTGGGCCTGAGCCTCCTTGCGTGACGTCGCTGTTCTTAACATTGTATTGATATGAATATGATGATATGACACGATGCGCCGTAGCCGGTATATGCTGGGCTTAAGTCATTCATGTCAGTAACAGGGCCCCAATAGTCCTACTGAGGGATGGATTACCGAACGAGCCTACCGGCACCATGGGCCCCTGAACTCAGGGGGCCCCTAAGCCAGAGCCTCTGCGTGAAGTCTGTTATTAACTTTGTATTGATATGATACGATCCGTAGTTCCATACGGACTGTTTTGTTAGCGATGTGTTTTTTTTTGCGGGGGGGGCCTTGACACATCCAGGCCCAGGGGCCCATGGTTTCTTAATCCGTCCATGCCTACAGATTATCATACAACGTCCAACATCGATGTTCGTGGAAGTCACCACCCCCCCCGCCTATCCTTCTCACCTTTTTCACTCCTGACCCGTTTTCATGCCTGTGAACTAATCCGCCCTGTGTTCCAGCTGGATGACGGCGAGGCCAGAGCGGTGACCGTCCTGGAGTACAAACCCAGACAGCAGATCGCTGTGAAGTTCTCCGAGGAGCTGAAGACGGGCCAGTCCTGCGTTCTGACCCTGGACTACTCTGCCAACCTCTCGCATACTTACGACGGTTTCTACAACAGCTCATACACGGATGCAGGTGGAGTCAAAAGGTACACTCGGCTATTTGGCTGTGAAAGTATTTCACGAGGAAAAAGATGAACTGCGGCGTAAGGACTTTAAAGGGCCGGCGTAGAGAGGGCCGCGTGGCCGCAGAGCCAGCCTCGTGCCCTTTGGCTCCACTTGTGAATAAACACCAACAAAGCTTTGGTGTTAAATTACCAATTTAAAAACTGAAGTTAGAGGCATTTTGTTGATTTTACAACACGTATCTAATTTATTTCATTTTAGCATGACGTGCTTGTCTCCCTCTCGTCCCCAGGGTCTTAGCAGCCACTCAGTTCGAGCCGCTCGCAGCCAGGAAGGCCTTTCCTTGCTTTGATGAACCGTCTTTCAAAGCCACCTTCCTGATTCGAATCAGCAGGAAACCATCCTACCTGACTCTTTCCAACATGCCTCAGGTACTGGAGCAGTGATGAAAACACCCCACATTGTTACGAAAACACACAACGCATCAGTTCTGAATGTTCATGCAGCTAGAAACGGTCTATGAGGTGACGAGGTTCACACCCTCCTCGTGATATCTCTGTTTCAGTGTGCACGGCTTCATTCTCTGCTCCCAGCTGATGTCATGTGTGTCACAATTTACACGGTCCCCTCTTCTCTTGAGGAACTGTTCCCATGGGAACTAATAAGCAGACCATGTATTGTGTTTTAACGCTGTATTAATTAGTTGGTAGTAATCATGTTCATCGTGTTTCAGGCTAAAAGCACACCACTTCTCAACGGCCTCGTTCAAGATGAGTTTGAAAAGACCATCGTCAACATGAGCACCTACCTGGTGGCGTTCATCGTCGCCAACTTCATCCCCACCAGCAAACTTGTCTCAGAAACTCGGGTAGGTCTTACACAGTGGTCCCCAAACTAAGGCCCGCGGGCCCGATACGGCCCGCCTCCACATTTGGCCCCGCCCCCTGAACAATACCAGAGACGCATTCTGATTTATTTTCAGTCTGGCCACGCAGATCCTAGACTAGCCGCTGTCAAATAGAACGGAATAATGACGAAAAGGTTAGGTAAGAGAACAATGGAATCAGAATGCAGGTTAAAGGGTATTTAACCTGCAGGGTAAAACGATTATTTATTACTCTTTTCTGTGAAGAACCCAGAGAGCGGCATTTGGTTATTATTTATTTCATAAATAGTGTTATTTATTTCCTGACTTTTTTTATCTGTGAAGATCCCGGAAAGGGTTTTTAATATTTGGTTGTGTGGCTTTCTGGAAAACAATACATGTTTACATTTAGGCACCCTGTGATCGTCTCACTGTTTCTGTTACACACTGACCTCTGACCCCATCAGAGAAGGGGACCGTTATGTGGCCCTCACAGGAAGCAGTCTGGGGACTCCTGATCTTCCACGACGATGATTCCTCTTTGCTTTCAATACAGGCTCTACGTTTGTATGAATAAGATTTAGTATTCAGGGAAGTTCTGCTTTTGCTGATAAAGTGTCTTGATTGATATATATATATTTATCTGTGTTTCAGGTGTCTGTGTACTCTGTGCCTGATAAGAAGGAGCAGACTCACTATGCTCTGGACACGGCCTGCAAACTGCTGGAGTTCTACAACGACTTCTTTGAGATTAGCTACCCCCTCAAAAAACTAGGTGAGTGCACAGAGGTCCTTGCATGTTTCACACAAGGTGCACACAAACTCTTGTTCCCACCCCGCTTCACACGTCCCAATATTCTTCCCTTCTCTTTTCTCAGACTTGGTAGCCATCCCAGACTTCCTGGCCGGAGCCATGGAGAACTGGGGACTCATCACGTTCAGAGAGACCAGCCTGCTGGTGGGCGAACACTCCTCTAGTCTGGAAAAACAAGTCGTGGCCTCCGTCGTCGCGCACGAGCTCGCTCACCAGGTAGTCGTGTTGTCTGAAAGCAGCGGAGGCGGTGGATGTGCTGTCCGGTCCTGATCCAGCTGTGCTTCTGTGTCGCAGTGGTTCGGAAACCTGGTGACGATGAGGTGGTGGAACGACTTGTGGCTCAACGAAGGCTTTGCCACGTACATGCAGTACATGTCGCTGCACACGGTCTTCCCCCAGCTGGACGTTGTACGTTGACACATCCGCCTCGTATAAGCTGGAGCAGATAAAGCGGTGGGCTTTGTCGTGGGCCTCGGCAGTACAGCCTGTCTTTTGTTTGCAGGGTAATTTGTTCCTGGCGGTTCGCTTCAGAGCGCTGGACAACGATGCACTGAACTCCTCCCACGCTGTGTCGATGGACGTCAATAAACCAGAACAGGTGGAAGAGATGTTTGACTCCGTCTCCTATGAGAAGGTACACTTTTCTCCTTTTTCTATAAAATGCTCGGGTCGACTGTGGCTCATGGGGAGAGTGGTCGTCCCGTAGCCGGTCCGATCCCCGCTCTCCCCATAGTTGAATGTCGAAGTGCCCTTGAGCAAGACACTGAACCCCCAGTTGCTCCACTGCAGCCTCTGCTCCTTAGTAACGGTCGAGGCCTTAAGACTTTTCCCAGTACGTATTTCAGCCACTAGGGGGCAGACGGGGAGCATGTTCAGCCGCGTGCCACAAACACGCGCTGTCCCATGCGCTGTGTCTCCTTCAATGGTTGGAATCCTTTCTCCGTGACACCGTAGCATAACATTAGCATTGCCCAATATATTCGCTATACATAACACGTTTTGGTGACAGCAAACACAGAATCCTGTTGACACGACGCTCAAAAACTCTTTGGTTCCCCTCCACTCACCTGTTCTGATTAGCAGACACCCACCTGTATGCGCTTTAATGGCACTGTGCCACCCTGTGTTCTAATGGAGTAAGTGCATTTCCCAATTCACCCCGTGTTTCCCAGAAAGCATCAAGAACTACATTTTGGCTCCAACAATAACTGAGGATGGGTCAAATGCAGAGAAGAATTTCCCCACGGGGATCAATACAGCGTTGACTTCTTTCTGCTTCTTTCTGTTTCTTTCGGGTGTGTTCACAGACGCTTTGTGTCTTTTAGGGTGCGTCCATTCTCCTGATGCTGAATGCCTCGCTGCCGGGGGAACAACAGTTCAGGAAGGGAATCATTCAGTACCTGAAACAGTTCAGTGGATTAAACACGGACACGAACGACCTCTGGAACAGCCTCACTCAGGTGTGTGTGTGTGTGTGTGTGTGTGTGTGTGTGTGTGTGTGTGTGTGTGTGTGTGTGTGTGTGTGTGTGTGTGTGTGTGTGTGTGTGTGTGTGTGTGTGTGTGTGTGTGTGTGTGTGTGTGTGTGTGTGTGTGTGTGTGTGTGTGTGTGTGTGTGTGTGTGTGTGTGTGTGTGTGTGATATGGACAAGTTGTTTCTCACTTTGTCCACATCCAACGTTTAACTTCCCTCTGTCAGCCGTCCGGTTAAAATAGACTCAACTGACATCAGCTGCATTTGTCTAGTTTCACTGGCGTCTCATAGAGGGTGACCACGGGGAACCGTCTCAGGACCATCACCATCGACATAAAAAGCAGGAAATGGCTTCTGATAATATTGATCATGTCATAATTTATTGAGCCTGTACGAGCGTTCATCTTTTTTCGCCCTGTTTCTTTGGCCTCGGTTAACATCCCCTTTGGGTTTGTAGAAGTTGTCATCTTCATAAAATAGTCGCTCCGACCTCTATCCCTCTCCCCCCTAGTCTCCCCCTTGTCTCCCCCTTGTCTGATGTATTTCTCTGTTTGTATGTACACTCTCCCAAAAATGTTCAATGTTATTTAATTTGAAAGACTGGATGGTATATATTGAATACTACACCTGTGCTGATGTATACTTTACAAATTAAGATACTATCCAAAAACGAAAAATAAAAAATGATAAATAAATAAAATAGTCTCTTTTCTTCATGTGTCCTGAACGCGGCCTCTGGACTCACACTCTGGGTTTCTCTTCCTGTCCTCAGGTCGAAGTCTCGCCGCAGCACCCGAATGTGTCGGAGATGATGAGCTCGTGGACGTCACAGAAAGGCTTCCCATTGGTCACCGTGAGCCGTAAGGGAGGTCAGGTGACCCTCACGCAGGAGCACTTCCTGCTCACGTCTGACAACGCCACGCAGGCTTCCAGGTGGGTTCAATTCCGCCCCCTCCTCCACAGATCCGGGAAGCACAACACAACCTGACTGCATTCTGTGCTCTCTGTAGCTTGTGGAATATTCCGGTGACGTACGTAACCGACAACTGTAGTTTGGCCCCTGAGTGCAGACAGGTGTTCAATCTGAAGAACAAGTCAGGTAAAACACAAAAGTATTACCTGCGAAATCTAGTTAAGAGTCAAGAACTTTGTAAACAAATACTCTGTTTGTGTGTGTGTGTGTTCAGGGACCCTGAAGGAGGTGCCAGAGAGCGTGAAGTGGCTGAAGCTGAACTACAGGAACACGGGCTTCTACGTGGTCCACTACGGAGACGAGGGCTGGGCCGCTCTGATCGCCGCTCTGTCCCGCAACATCAGCGTCCTCACACCAGAGGACCGCGCCTCGCTCGTACACAACATCTTTGCTCTTTCCAGGTAAAGCGACACCATAAATAGTTGTTCTTTGAATTGCATTTAGGAAGAATAAGCTTTTCATTGTCCACCGTTCTTCCCGTCCTGTGTGAACAGACTGGGACGCGTGTCCTTCTCCCAGGTCCTCAACCTGCTGAGTTACATGTCCAATGAAACGGAGACTTCTCCTGTGGCGGAGGCCTTGCTGCAGCTCGATGTCCTCTACTGCCTGCTGGACCAGAGACAAGAGCACAGTGTTGTGGCCCGCATGAAGGTACATACATGTACATATATATATATATACATATACATACAGTGGGTACGGAAAGTATTCAGACCCTTTAAATTGTTCACTCTTTGTTTCATTGCAGCTATTCGCTAAAATCAAAAAAGTTCATTTTATTTGTCCTTAATGTTCACTCGGCTCCCCGTCTGAACAGAAAAGAACCGAAATGTAAAGAAATTTGCAAATTTATTAAAAAAGAAAAACTGAAATATCACATGGTAATACGCAAATGGCTGCAATGAAACAGAGTGAACATTTTAAAGGGGTCTAAATATCACATTACATTACATCACATTACATTAGATTACATCACATGTCATTTAGCAGATGCTTTTATCCAAAGAGACTTACAACAAGTGAATCAACCAAGAGAACAAACTAAGAATAACAAGAGTACAGAAAGTAACATTTCTTCAAGAAAGTCTAACTACAAAAGTACCATGAGTAATACCATGAGTAATACCATAAGTAATACTATGAGTAATACTATAAGTAATACCATAAGTAATACCATAAGTAATAACATGAGTAATACCATAAGTAATACCATAAGTAATAACATGAGTAATACTATAAGTAATAACATGAGTAATACCATAAGTAATACCATAAGTAATACTATAAGTAATACCATAAGTAATAACATGAGTAATACCATAAGTAATACCATAAGTAATAACATGAGTAATACTATAAGTAATACCATAAGTAATAACATGAGTAATACTATAAGTAATAACATGAGTAATACCATGAGTAATAACATGAGTAATACCATAAGTAATACCATGAGTAATAACATGAGTAATACTATAAGTAATAACATGAGTAATACTATAAGTAATAACATGAGTAATACCATAAGTAATACCATAAGTAATAACATGAGTAATACTATAAATCAGAGCTATTTAAGAGCCACTGAAGTGCTAATCTGTGTTTTAATCCAGATATAGTCTAAGGATGTGTTTTTAGTCTCTGGGTGAAGGTGTCCTGATGTCAGTGGGGAGCTGGCTCCACCAATCAGGAGCCAGGACAGCAACAGTCTGGATGTAGAGTGACGAGCTGGAAGTGACGGAGTCACGAGTCGATTGGCTGGACTTTCCGTCCCCACTGTGTATAAACGTGTAAAGATGTAGATCAGAATATATTCTGAGAATAACGAGTGTTTCTATCAGTGTAATTGTCTCAATAATGAGAAACATTTAAACACGCATGTTCACATCTGGATTGGTTTAATTTAAGAAGTTAAGATGTCAGTTTTGATGGCAAGTTATCGCATCAGGACATCGAGCATACAAGATGACATCACATGTCTGAACACAATGATGACTTCTTGTCACCTGCGTCTATGTTCCTGTGCACTAACGTCTCCCTCGCTGTTTTGGACAGTCGTACATTCTGCATCAGTTTCGTCCTCTGATGGACAAACAGACGTGGGAGGAGGAGGAGCAGAGTGTTTCTAAGCAGGAGCTGCGCTCGGCCCTGCTGAACATGGCCTGTCGTCTGAATGAAGAGGAGTGCGTCCGGCGAGCCCGAGCCCAGTTCATCCGGTACGCCGAGTCCAACGGGACCGTACGGTACGTACAGCGTGCCATTTATTTAGAGTGGCTGGGGGGAGGTAGCGCGATGGAATCGGTATCTGACATCGAGTTGTCGTCGGTGAACTGGATTGTGGTCGACCTTGAACCTAAAATATGTTTCCATCTTTATGTTTCCTGCAGGATCCCAGGAGACCTGCAGCAGGTCGTGTTCACTGTGGCCGCTCAGTCGGACGAGGGCTGGGAGGCTCTGCTCGGCATGTACGCACACGCCACCTACGACGCAGAGAAGAGGAAGATGCTCCGCGGCCTGGCGTCCACTCAGGACCCGCGGCGCATCGTGTGGTGAGTGTTTGTGTGCGTTTGCTTCTGGTCATCAAGCGCCAACGTCTTTCCTTCTCCACCGAAAGAGAGAAGAACCCAATAGAGTGGGTCCTTTATTGTCATTTATTGGGACATGCCTCGACAACAATGGGTAACGGAGCAGCAGTATTTTGTGTCTTCAAAGGATTTCACTCTCACCGGGTTCGTACGGTCATGGAAAACCTGGAAAAGTCATGGAATTTTAAAATGGTCATTTCCAGGCCTGGAAAAGTCATGGAAAAAACTTAAATCATAAGAGTTTTGGAAAAGTCATGGAAATTTGTTATAATCACGAGTTTGAAATAATTAATATGTTTTTTAAAGAAAGACACTCAAAATATAAGCCGGCGTACGCTCTCGATACGCAACGTTTTCTAAATTTTTCATGTTTATACCAAGATTTCAGTTTGGTCCTGGACATTTGGTTTAAAGTCCTGGAAATCCATCGGTCCACATGTGTAAGGACCCTTCTCTCAGGTCAATACAAGTCCACCAAGAGGTCAAATCCTACCGCGACCTTGAGGAACGACCCTTTCCCGAGCATGGACCCGACTCAAAGGAGAAGCTGAGCTGCAGTGAAACACCCAGAACCAGAACCCGTGACCTCCTGACCCCTTGGTGTTAGTCGAGTGTCAGATCATTTTGTGCAACGGTCATAGTGAAGAGGAATCGACTAAACGGCACCAAAATGTTACATGTGTATGGCTCCTAAAGTGTGTCATGGGAACGTTATATGTTCTTCATTCTCTTTGACACGATGTGAAAGAATCACTTGTGGAGACACATTCTACCAGAGGACAGGATGAAGCCTGATTGATAGTGTTATAGTTCACAGGATCTTTCCTTTGAGTATCCTCAGAAAAGGGACCTGATCACTCGATTGATCATCAGTGATCGGATCATTTGGTTAAATGACCTGAAGACAGAAGTCTCCTTCTGGCTCCTCCTCCTTCTTGTTTCCTTAAATACATGATGTCATTGACTCCTCAGTTCACCCTCACAGACTCCTGAGGGACTCCGTGTCACGGGGACTCTTCTCGCAAGAATAAATGATTCATAGACGAGTTCTGCTTCTTCCATATTCGTCATTTCAGTTCAAAAAGACTCAAGTGATGTACTTCACCATTGGGATGTGATCAAAGCCTTTGAGTGTCGTCATCTGAACTCTCGTAACTCGTCTCTCCAGGATCCTGACGGCCGTTCTGAGGGGGGATCTGATCCAGACGCAGGAGCTGCCTCTGGTCGTCTCCACCGTGTGTCACGGCTTCGCCGGCTACTTGTTCGTCTGGGACTTCATCCAAGAGAACTGGGACCGCCTCATCGAGAAGTAAGCGGTCCGCGTCGAATGAGTCGTCACTGAGAATACGTTTTAAGATTATGTCACGTGAAAATGAAAAGGTCAGCGTCAGCGTTTGTGTGTTTCTGGCTGAAGGTTCCCTCTCGGCTCCTTCGCCATCCAGTCCATCATCAAGTCGGCCACCGCTCGGTTCTCCACGCAGGCGCACCTCAACCAGGTACGCCGGGTTTTCTTCTGATGCGTTGACGCTGCAGCGTATCTGAGGCTCTATGGCAGGTGGTGACGTAACGCGTGTGCGTGCGTGTGTGCGTGTGCGTGTGCGCGTGTGCGTGTGCGTGCGTGTGCGTGTTGATGTGTGTGTGTGTGTGTGTGTGTGTGTGTGCGTGTGTGTGTGTGTGTCTGTGTGTGTGTGTGTGTGTGTGTGTGTGTGTGTGTGTGTGTGTGTGTGTGTGTGTGTGTGTGTGTGTGTGTGTGTGTGTGTGTGTGTGTGTGTGTGTGTGTGTGTGTGTGTGTGTGTGTGTGTGTGTGTGTGTTGTGCAGGTTGAGGGTTTCTTCTCCAGTCTGAAGGAGCGCGGCTCTCAGATGAGGAGCGTGCAGGAAGCTGTGGAAACCATCCGGCTGAACCAGCGCTGGATGGACAGGAACCTGCCCACGCTCAAAGAGCGGCTCTGAGGCCGCGCCTCGGCCCCGCCGACACGCGAGAGGGCCGCGTCGCCATGACGACGACGGCGGCGTGGTCGAACTTGTCACTATTGTAGGACGCTGTCTCTTCACTCCCTTTTATCCAGGAGCAGTAATCAAAGCTGGAGGTGTCGCTCCACCTGGGTGGACACGATGTCGCTCTACCTGGGTGGGCACGATGTCGCTCTACCTGGGTGGGCACGATGTCGCTCTACCTGGGTGGACACGATGTCGCTCTACCTGGGTGGGCACGATGTCGCTCTACCTGGGTGGACACGATGTCGCTCTACCTGGGTGGACACGATGTCGCTCTACCTGGGTGGGCACGATGTCGCTCTACCTGGGTGGGCACGATGTCGCTCTACCTGGGTGGACACGATGTCGCTCTACCTGGGTGGACACGATGTCGCTCTACCTGGGTGGACACGGTGTCGCTCTACCTGGGTGGACACGATGTCGCTCTACCTGGGTGGACACGATGTCGCTCTACCTGGGTGGACACGATGTCGCTCTACCTGGGTGGACACGATGTCGCTCTACCTGGGCGGACACGATGTCGCTCTACCTGGGACACGATGTCGCTCTACCTGGGTGGGCACGATGTCGCTCTACCTGGGTGGGCACGGTGTCGCTCTACCTGGGTGGACACGATGTCGCTCTACCTGGGACACGATGTCGCTCTACCTGGGTGGGCACGATGTCGCTCTACCTGGGTGGACACGGTGTCGCTCTACCTGGGTGGACACGGTGTCGCTCTACCTGGGTGGACACGGTGTCGCTCTACCTGGGTGGACACGGTGTCGCTCTACCTGGGTGGACTCGGTGTCGTGTTTTCTGAGCCCGGTCCTGTGTGTGTTCGCTAGCTCAGGCTGGTTCTGATTGTGTGTGACAGGAAGTGGTCCGATGCAAACACACACTCCTCACACGCTCTGCTGCCGACCCGACGCTCCTCCTGCTTCATCCACACTCCTCTTCCTCAGTCTGCTCTCAGGCACCTAACTAAGTATGAAGACGTCAACATGACCGTCTGAGAGTACGCCGACTTCATCTTCGTCTTCATCTCAAACGGCTGATGGAGGCGGATGCGGCCGTCGGGGAAGTTTTTAAGTAGAAATTCCCGGTACTTTACAATCAAACTGACCTTTTTATCCCAATGGGACAAAATAGCTGCCAACTCTAGTTACACATGCACCTGGAAACATGTTCTTGACTGGTCATGATTTGGTTGGTTGGTTGATAGCTTAAAATACCAAAGTTGTGTTTGCATCAATTGAATGTAGTGAAAACCCTTCCCACTGTGGCCAGTAGGTGGCGCACTGCACACCAGTGCAGGTGTAAAGCAACAACCAAAGTGTCTTAGGAAGAGCAGGCGGTCCCTGGAGCCAAAGGTTGTTATTGTGATAGCTCAAAGCTACGGTACGGACTCATTCTTTAACAGTGTTCTTCTAAACCTGTAATTATAATGTAAATACTCTCCACCCGACAATGTGTTCTTGCAAGTTTGGATGTATTGTTTGAAACATCTCGACGTGTTGGGACTTCCTTTGTGTCGTGTTTTAAATGTAACGAGGAAACGTCGTCACGGAGTCGACGGAGCGTCTCGATCTGCGTCGAGGCGCCCGGGGGGGGGGGTCTCTGCTGATGGATGTTGGCTGACGTGCATATTGAAGGTGCATATTGGGCGTGGGTCATCTGTCCAGCATACCTGCAAACTTGTCACCCTTCGGTAAAATTCACCGTTTTGAACTCAAAATAGGTCATCCACGTGAATCGTGGAGATCCGAAGTTTTTGGTTTTTTCGGGCCCGCTGCCGTTGAGATTGCAGTGAGACGCGGAGAAAAGTGTGAAGTGTTGCTCTTCTTCGCAATAAAACATCTTTGATGGACGTGTCGCGTCTCGGCCAATCAGCGTTCAGATGTCCACAGCGTTTGGGGGTTCAGGTTAGCTTGAATGTTAGCCCGCTACATCTGCTGCTGTCACGCTGCACGGTGTAGCGATGCTAACAAAGTACCCGTACGTTAAACACGATGTGATTTAGCATATTTTTAGTATCGATACTTCATTAAGAGCGATCAGAGCGCACGCGCTGCTCCGTGTCGAGCTGTCTGCGCACACTGCGCTGCGCAGCTCACAGCCAGAGAAGAGGCGGAGCTTAGAGACTACGGCTTAACAAATACAAAGATGCCAGAAGTGAAATGTTTCAGTCTGTAAAGTTGTGTAACTCTACAGCTGCTCATCCTGATGAACTGTGGATCATCTGGTCAGAGACTAACGGCCTCATAGTGATCATCAATGCTATGATGGAACCATGTAGTTTCATTCATATCTGGCTGTATTAATACTCATATTACTGTCATTTGTTAAGTGTTGAAAAAGTTGGTAAAAAGTGAACCATACAAATGTTTTATTTATTGCTATTATAGATAAATATACCAGTCTCGTATTTATGGTACCATATTGTTTTTATGGTATTGTATTGAATTCTGGTATCGGGTATCATGATATTTATGGCAGGTATGTAATATGTATAGAAGTTATAATATGAGTATCGTGACAAACAGGTAGAGACAGAACAGATTCAGGGAAAAGTCCATGAGGACTGTTCAGGGAAAAAAAGGAAGTTGGTTCATGAATGACTTTAACCATATTATATATAATGACAATGTATATTTGTTATTGCTATCATTATAGGGCTGAGTCAAAGCGGAGGAACTTTTGTTCTTAAACTGTTAATTTTCATTATTTAGATTTGTGGTCAGAACAATAAAATGACTGTAGTTATGGTTCTAAAAGCTTTGAGGCTTCAAACAACGTGACCAAAAAAAAAGAAACGTCACCTGCACCCCCCCCCCCCCCCCCCCGTTGTCACCTTTTTCACCCCTCATGAGTTTGCAGGTATGGTCCAGGACGAGTTCATCAGACAAGAGACGATGCAGAACGTCCAATGTTACTCCAATATTTTTTTTTTTAGAAAATGTCTGAATGTGTTTCCCCACCTTGGTTCTGGGTTTTATTTCAAGCAGTTGTTCACTCATCCTGAGCTTTCTGTAAAGAACTTATTCACTCCATCGCTGTCATGTTACAGATCATGAAGTAAATAACTTCTGAATGTTCCTCGAGAGACTGTTGTTGTTGTTGTTGTTGAAGGGTAGTTTGCTAGAGTTAAAGGAACACTAGCTACACTCAGTCAGAGTATAAATTCATAGTTCTAGGAGATTAAAGAGCAGACATGGTTAGAAAGTAGATAAGATCCGTGTATCGAGTCCCATCACACGACCTTGGCTTCAGGATGTCAATCGGCTCGTTGACGTGTGCAAACAAGAAGATTGACAAGGAAATGCGTCACGAGTCGCAAACCTCGTCCACCAAAACATTCACCGTCGGCCCGGTTCAGTCACAGCCCGGATCCCCAGAGAACAACAATCTGAACAATGCAGCCGGCGACATGGAGAAGCCAGGTAGACGCTATCAGCGGACAGGTGGCGGTCAGTCGGGTCCTCGTCACGGGGCGAGGCTCAGAGAGACGGGACTCAACGAGAAGAACTAAACGACTGCAATGAGAATAAAGGTCCAGAAAGCAAAACGTCCAAAAGGGGCAGGAAGGCAAAGGTCAAACAGAGGTCAAGAATATCCAGAGCACAGGACGACGGACCAAAGACAACGACTACAGACATCCAACAGGAGACAAGGAAACACATAGGAGACATAGAGGAGACACAGAGGAGACATAGGAGACACAGAGGAGACAGAGGAGACACAGAGGAGACACAGAGGAGACATAGGAGACACAGGGGGAACACAGAGGAGACATCAGACTGTAAGAGACCAGAGGGGCTGAGGGCAGGTGAAGGGAATGAAACAATCAAGACAGAGGAGACATAGGAGACATAGAGGAGACACAGAGGAGACATAGGAGACACAGAGGAGACATAGGAGACACAGAGGAGACAGAGAGGAGACATCAGACTGTAAGAGACCAGAGGGGCTGAGGGCAGGTGAAGGGAATGAAACAATCAAGACAGAGGAGACATAGGAGACATAGAGGAGACACAGACACAGAGGAGACACAGAGGAGACATAGGAGACACAGAGGAGACATCAGACTGTAAGAGACCAGAGGGGCTGAGGGCAGGTGAAGGGAATGAAACAATCAAGACAGAGGAGACATAGGAGACATAGAGGAGACATAGGAGACACAGAGGAGATAGGAGACGTGTCTCTGAGTCACCTGCGCTGCTTCAGCTCTCTGGCATCAGGTAATCTGAGGTGCGCCGGTGAGATTAAATATTATTTGACGCCTGATCACTGATATGCAAAGAAGTGGAGAAAGACAGAGAGATACGAGAGCAACGACACGCAAGACCACTCCTCCTCTCTCCTCTCCACACCTCCTCTCCTCCACTCCTCCTCTCTCCTCTCCTCTCCTCTCTCCTCTCCACTCCTCCTCTCTCCTCTCCACACCTCCTCTCTCCTCTCCACTCCTCCTCTCTCCTCTCCACACCTCCTCTCTCCTCCACCTCCTCTCCTCCTCTCCTCCTCTCTCTCCCTCCTCCCTCCTCTCCTCTCCACCTCTCTCTCCACCTCCTCTCCCTCCACCTCCTCTCTCCCTCCTCTCTCCTCTCCACTCCTCCTCCTCCCTCTCTCTTCCTCCTCCTCTCTCCTCCACCTCCTCTCCTCCACCTCCTCTCTCCTCTCCACTCCTCCTCTCTCCTCTCCACACCTCCTCTCTCCACACCTCCTCTCTCCTCTCCACACCTCTCCACCTCTCCTCTCCCCTCCTCCTCTCTCCTCTCCACTCCTCCTCTCTCCTCCTCTCTCCTCTCCTCTCCACACCTCCTCTCTCCTCTCCACTCCTCCTCTCTCCTCTCCACACCTCCTCTCTCCCCTCCACTCCTCCTCTCTCCTCCTCTCTACTCTCTCTCCTCTCCACACCTCCTCTCCACACCTCCTCTCTCCTCTCCACTCCTCCTCTCTCCTCTCCACACCTCCTCTCTCCTCTCCACACCTCCTCTCCTCCACTCCTCCTCTCTCCACCTCCTCTCTCCCTCCACCTCTCTCTCCTCTCACACCTCCTCTCCTCTCCACTCCTCTCTCCCCTCCACTCCTCCTCTCTCCTCTCCTCTCCTCTCCCCTCCACTCCTCCTCTCTCCCCTCCACACCTCCTCTCTCCCCTCCACTCCTCCTCTCTCTCCACACCTCTCTCCTCTCCACTCCTCTCTCCTCTCTCCTCTCCACACCTCCTCTCTCCTCTCCACACCTCCTCTCCTCTCCACACCTCCTCTCTCCTCTCCACACCTCCTCTCTCCTCTCCACACCTCCTCTCTCCTCTCCACACCTCCTCTCTCCTCTCCACCTCCTCTCTCCCCTCCACTCCTCCTCTCTCCTCCTCTCTCCTCTCCACACCTCCTCTCTCCTCTCCACTCCTCCTCTCCACTCCTCCTCTCTCACCTCCTCTCTCCTCTCCACACCTCCTCTCTCCTCTCCACCTCCTCTCTCTCCTCCGCCTCCTTCTCTCCCTCCTCTCTCCTGCACACCTCCTCTCTCCTCTCCACCTCCTCTCTCCTCTCCACCTCCTCTCCTCCACCTCTCTCTCCCTCCTCCCTCCTCTCCTCTCCACCTCCTCTCCTCTCCACCTCCTCTCCTCTCCTCTCCTCTCCACCTCCTCTCCACCTCCTCCTCTCCACACCTCCTCTCTCCCTCACTCCTCCTCTCTCCTCTCCACCTCCTCTCTCCCCTCCTCTCTCCTCTCCCTCCTCTCTCCCACTCCTCTCTCCCTCCACCTCCTCTCCTCTCCTCCTCTCCTCTCTCTCTCCTCCACCCTCCTCCTCTCCCTCCTCTCCCTCCACCTCCTCTCTCCCTCCACACCTCCTCCTCTCCACACTCTCTCCTCTCCCTCTCCTCTCCTCCTCCTCCTCTCCTCTCCACCTCCTCTCTCCTCACACATCATCTCTCCTCTCCACCTCCTCTCTCCTCTCCACCTCCTCTCTCCTCCACTCCTCTCCTCTCTCCTCTCTCCTCCTCTCTCTCCTCTCCTCTCCACTCCTCCTCTCCTCACCTCCTCTCTCCTCTCCACACCTCCTCTCTCCTCTCCACACCTCCTCTCTCCTCCAGAGAATATTAATGATTCATTTGTTTGAATCTTTGAACCCAAACCCTGGATGGAGAGAAGAGCACGACTGAGTGATCAGTCACGAGCCCTCAGAGCGTTATCATGTCAACACGTCAACACAACATGTCAACACATCACATCAACACTTCAACACCTCAACACCTCAACACCTCAACACCTCAACACCTCAACACTTCAACACCTCAACACCTCAACACTTCAACACCTCAACACTTCAACACCTCAACACCTCAACACATCATTACATAATTACGTCACATCATCACATCAACACATCATCACATCAACACATCACATCAACACGTCAACACGTCATCACATCAACACATCACATCATCACATCAACACGTCATCACGTCATCACATCAACACATCAACACATCAACACATCATTACATCACATCATCACATCAACACATCCTTTGAATTGCTTCGTGCAGTTTGCTCTTTGAATCTTCTGATCTCCTGAATACTTTCCGTTGTTTTGATGTTCACTCGTTTCCTGTTGAGCTGAACCACGCGACAGCATCACAGCCAAGTCGTGGAGCTGTGGCCACGGGGCACCACAGACATATGAAGTGGGATCAACCTCATTAGGACCTATAACCAATTTAATCTACGATAGAGCATTAATCCTAGTCCAGACCCACAGCAGATGTTCTGTAGGTAAAGGAGTGATAGAGGAACGTTAGAGACCTCTAGGAGAGGGAGAGCAAGACGGACCGAAACTCAGAAACTCAAATTAGTAGAAACTATGCCATGGCCCTGCTGAGACTCCGCCCACTGCTGAGACTCCGCCCACTCCTCCTCTCTACCTCCACCTGATGGACCGTGGAGGTCTGGATGGTGGAATATGCCGACTACCAACTCTTCATCCACTCTGTCATCTTCATTGTGTTGTTCCTGTGTTTTAATGTGTGTGTAATGATTCCTTCTGGTCACATGACATCTATGACACCTGTCCATCCTCTCCGGCTTCCTCCCACAGTCCAAAGACATGCAGCAGGTGAATTGATCTCTAAATGTCCCGTCGGTGTGAATGTGAATGGTTGTCTGTCTCTATATGAGCCCTGAGATGACCTCTGACCTGTCCAGGTGACCCTACCTTCGCCCTATGCCAGATCTTTTAGTTGCTGAGCTTATTGTTTAGTTAAAGTTGAAGCGTTTAGCAGAGTTCCATCGAGACCTTTTGCAGTTATTAGAAAGCATGCAAGACTCATGTGTCGGTTGCTAATCTCATATATACTTTATTAGATTAGATTATGGCCACAAACAACATTTCCACAGAAATGATTATGACATTTTAAATGTTGCTTAAGCATCAAAATACAAGAGTACACAATAATTAATATGCACATTAACATAACAATTATTATATAATATTGATATTGATATATATATTTATCTATATATATATACACAGTATCATAATTACATGTCAACAAACACGTGTGTGTGTGTGGAGGTCATTCGATGCCCCTCAGGTTGTGGCAAGTTGATAAATGTTGGGCAGCAGGATTTGTCTTGACTCCTCCTCCTGGAGTATTGAAATAATTAATATGTTTTTTAAGAAAGACGGTCAAAATATAAGCCGGCGTACGCTCTGCTCTCAATGTCAACAAATTCTAAATTTTTCATGTTTATACCGAGATTTCAGTTTGGTCATGGACATTTGGTTTAAAGTCCTGTAGATCCATCGGTCCACACGTGTCAGAACCCTGCTGAAGGGCATATCCGTGGTTGGTGGTGTGATGTTTTTTTGGAGGATGCCAATTTAAGCCAGATGGTGTGTTCGCCTCCATCCTCGGTGTGTCTCTCCCGCTGCATGCGCCGTATTAAACGGCCTCGGACACCGTGACCTCGGTGAGGTCACCGTGCCTCAAGTCTTCCGCCCCCTGCGGTCCTTCCCCGGGTCCAAAGCCTTCCACACGCGTCTCCTCAGTTCTCCCCTCCGATGCTTCGCTCGCCGCTCGCTGCTCTTCCGATCTTTCGAGCTCTAGCCTCAGCTGCTCTTTCTCGTTCTGTATTATCTCTTCTTCGATGGCGTTCTTCTGCTCCTCTCTTTCTTCCTTCTCTTTCTTCGTCTTTTCCATTTTCTCCTGCTTCTTCAGCTTCCAGAAGAAGCCCAGGTTTTTCTCGGGGTACGTGACCTTGGCCAGCGGCAGCTTGAAGATCTTGTTGGTCTCCGTGGTTAAGAGGAGGAAGGTGAGGGCGGAGAGGCAGAACGGCCAGGTGAAGGCGGGCAGGCCAAACTGTGGATGGAAAGCAACTGTGAGGAACTTGTGTTTATTATGGGCCGATAAATAGAAGAGTGAGAAGAACCTTACCGTGGACATGAGATTGGCAATGGCTGAGCCGAGGTATGCACAGAAAAAAGCTGAGGAGAAGAAAAGAGATGCTGTGAGATGACGTTCATGTCCGTATCCGGTGGTTTTATCGATAGTATCGATAGGTTCTCGTTTTAACTTCCAGGTGTCTACTAACCACATGTGATCGCAAGCAGATGCACCTGCCAGGTGAGGGCGTAGAACATTCCTCCGATGGCGATGCAGGCTAACACACAGTTGTATCCCCAGAGGCCAAAGTAAATGTCTCCAAACGGTGCTGCCAGAGCCAAGCCTGCAACTCGTGAGAGGACAGCAGAGAAACGGCAAGGTGAGTTTAAAGTTGGATTATTTTAATAAATGATGACCCTGCTGGTCATTGGTGAACACATTCAGTTTGTAGTTAAAAGCTCTTTAAGCGTAAGGACAGAATGTGTATTTGTGTATTTGTATTTTTATTTTATTCAGTCAATCAAATCAAATACAATATTACTCTATATAATATACAAAACAGAAAGACTGAAAAGGTTTAGGTAGAAGCAAAGAATTATTATATATTCCTATCCTAAATTAATATCAAATAAATCAGGAAATTAATAGAAAATATAGAAAAAATAACAGAACATTTAAAAAGAAAAACAATATATATATAAATATATACATACATACACACATATATATCTATATAGATATATATTGTGGCATCACAAGGGGACAGGTACTGGAGGGACACTGTGTTCCCACTCGATTACAGCGGCCACCGGACTAAATGGCCGCTCAGTTGAAAACTACAGCTCCCAGACTGCCTCACCACTCACCCAGCTGCAGGTGCTTAGGACATCTAATTGAGGAAGAGCTGGGAAGCTTAAGAGGAGACAGAGGGCAGAGCAAAAGGGGGGAAGGAGCTGGACAAGCCAGGAGTGGAAGGGCCTCCAGGACGAACCCCAGCCCAAGAGAACAACCCCGAGGAGGACTTTGTTAAGTGGACTTTGTTTGAAGATAAGTTTTGTTTAAAGAACCTTTTTCTCCCCCGGGACGCTTTTTGTTGGACTATGGACTTTTTCATATTTTTGTTGGAATGAATAAACCTTCCTGTTCATTTTAAACATTGCACTTTTGCCAGTTTTTATTGCTCCCTTGCACTGCCCCACCCCAGACGGCACTAGGGACAGCCCGTGACGTGACAATATATACACATACATCCAGACATACTTCCATATACATCTTCCATATAAATACGTTTCAATCACATGTATAACTCTCAAGAATTGTTTAATAAATAATTCCCTTGAAAACCAAAAAGGAGTTCACCATTCTTACATCCATTTCTACATTATTCCATAATTGGACTCCTACAACAGAAATACATCTTCTATTAATCCCTGTTTTAGCCTTTTGTACCGTAAACTTACAAACATCTCAAATCATATTTGCCCTCATGTAAACGACTCGTCCTCTCACCTGACACCATGCCCACGGCAGATCCCAGGACGGCGTGAGTGCAGGTGATGGGGGAGGAGATGAACAGCGAGATAATGAAGATTCCTCCGGTCCACGGGTTGTCGCAGCCGTAGACCTGGCCGATTCCCACGGGCACCGACATGAAGAGCTGGAGAGGTGAAAACATACAGGTTGCATAACTGTCGATCCACAGCGGCATGATTTACAACCGCAGGGTGTTTTCTCCGAGGTTGTCTCAGTGAACCCGTTGTGGTGAGCAGAGACTGACTGATTTATCGCTCTGTTGGCTTTGATGCACCGACGCAAACATGCGCTCGTTTAATGTCTGATTTGAATGACACATAGATCCTAGAAGCTGTCACTCACACACACACACACCTTGCAGCGAGGATGTTTCAAAAGAGCGGGTGACCTGATTTGAGTTACATAATGTCGAAAAGACATTTGAACAAAGGTAACCCCATCTGATCTTGAAGAGCAAAGCATCTTCAGTCTACTAGCCCGAGGAGGGGGGTGCAGCGTGCACAGGTAGACCCCTCGTGGCGCTCAAGCTCCTCCCCTTTTGCCCCGGGTGAGAAAAGTGCCCTTTGTCAACTCTGTCACAGAACATTTCTGGCAATAGGTGCCCTTCTTTGGGGTTTGAGCGCCCGCCCCCCAACATGTCCAGGTGCCTGTGACGCGTGCTGAAACCATCGTGGCCGGCCGCTGACCTGCGCTACGTCGATCTCCGCCCAGGTGATGTTGGCCAGCTCTGAGCGCGGCTGGATGAGGACTTGGGGGAAGTGGTGGTTGAAGTGTCCCGTGGCGACCATGTGGAGACACACCAGGATGTTGAAGGGCAGCGTGAACACGGGCAGATCCCATCGGCTGTGTATGGACCCCAGGGCGCTGGACACGATGGGGCTGAAACACAAACAGCATCCGTGATGTCATCAAGTCCTCCTCATATCTAAGTATGCCATTCAAATCTGTCCTTGTATCTCAATCCCCTCCATAGCTGCTTCAACACATTGGACTGGAAGACTGTCGACAAGAATCTCTGCACACAATATAATCATATTTGGGGCTAACAGGTTCAGAAATGACTGACTGAGATCAGGTGAATGAGGCCTGCAGAGCGGAGCCCTCCGGATGGTTCTATGGTCTCCTCTGGAAACTGATCACTTTTCACAGTTTATGTCATGACCGTCACGCCGCGGGGAGCTCGGTCTGGTCTTGGGTTTTTGTCTCTTAAATTCCTGTTTTATTTTGAAGCCTAACTCCTCCTCTCGTTTCAGGTCACTTGCTCTTCCTCACGTGTCACCGGTGTGATGGTCTCACCTGACCCCTGACCCCTGATGGTCCCCCCTGACCCCTGATGGTCTCCCCTGACCCCTGATGGTCTCACCTGACCCCTGATGGTCCCCCCTGACCCCTGATGGTCTCCCCTGACCCCTGATGGTCTCACCTGACCCCTGATGGTCCCCCCTGACCCCTGATGGTCTCCCCTGACCCCTGATGGTCTCCCCTGACCCCTGATGGTCTCACCTGACCCCTGATGGTCTCCCCTGACCCCTGATGGTCCCCCCTGACCCCTGATGGTCCCCCCTGACCCCTGATGGTCTCCCCTGACCCCTGATGGTCCCCCCTGACCCCTGACCCCTGATGGTCTCCCCTGACCCCTGATGGTCTCCCCTGACCCCTGATGGTCTCCCCTGACCCCTGATGGTCTCACCTGACACCTGATGGTCCCCCCTGACCCCTGATGGTCTCACCTGACCCCTGATGGTCCCCCCTGATCGTCTCCCCTGACCCCTGATGGTCTCCACTGACCCCTGATGGTCCCCCCTGACCCCTGATGGTCTCCCCTGACCCCTGACCCCTGATGGTCTCACCTGTTCCCCTTGACCCTCATGTGCTCATAGTCTCGTCTCCCCTTTGGTCCAAAGTGTTTCCTCCTCGTCTCTCAGCCCTTTGCCACAGCCAGAGTTTCTTCTTCCAAGAGTTTTACCAAACCCTGTGAGTTGTTTCCTGTTTCCTCCTTGAGAGACTTTTCATTTGCAAAGTTTCTAGTTGAGCTCCGTTTTGTTTTATTTGTCCTCCCTTTGGAGTGACTTTGTGTTTAGATTAGATCGTCATCATCAGGAAGTTTTTTCTTTCGCAAGTTATCTTGCCAGGCCCGAGTGATTTAGAGAGTTTTTTCATAGCCCATTTATTTGGTCACTCCTCAAAGAGGTTCTGAATTCAATAAAGTCTGCTCATACGTTCTATCCTCTGCATCTGAGTCCTCATGTTAGTCCAGGCCTGACAATGATTTAGTTAATTTTTTCGACTGTCTTCCATTTACCTCTCATTTCGTATGACATGACTATGCTGCCTCGTCACTCACCACATCATGGACATGAAGGCGTTGGGGAGCAGCAGCCACCAGTACCAGTCTCCTTTGTTGGAGAACACCGCCATCAGGAGACCCACCAGGGTGCCGTTGTAGCCATACAGTCCGGATGCTATTGCACCTCTGAATGAAAAGATATTTGAATTAATTCAACATATTCTGCTGTACACAACTTTGTAAAATCGTCCTACAAACTCATTTCACCTTCCTCTAACAACAGAGTAATAATGATCCAGTTCTGCATTATTGGTTTTCAAGGGAATTATTTATAAAACAATTCATGAGTTATAAATGTGATTGAAATGTATTTATGTGGAAGTATGTGTATATATATATATATATAATTAGATATTGTTTATCTTTTTTTATTTTCTTTGTTATTTTTTCTTTATTTTATATAAATGTTCGGATTTATTTTATATTAATTTAGGATAGGAATATATAAGCATTTTTTGCTTCTACCTATACCTTTTCAGTCTTTCTGTTTTTTAAATTATATAGAATAATATTGTCTTGTATTTGATTGACTGAATAAAATAAAATACACAAATATTTTTTGTGTCGGTATACTCGGCAATCATGCTGGCCGACTGTTGTTGTGACGTCACGGGGAAACAGTGTGCGCGACGTGAGTGTTACTTCACATCCAACTTTTTTTTTATGTACAGTAACAAACAAATGAAAAATTAACTGTAATAATATCTGTAAGATCAGTTCAAACCTGTTCTGCTGCAGGATGAGGGCGGAGACGGTGGCAAAGAGCGTCCCCACGAAGCCGTTCAGAGCCCACCAGTAGTTCTGCAGGATGAGACCCGCAAAGATGACGAGGCCGCTGAGAGGGTTGTTCACGAGCATCACCTGAGCCGCGCCGCGCAGAACCCAGTCCAGCAGCTGCAGCAGGAAGAACTGCTCTGGAGGACACAGGACAGAGGATAGAGGACAGAGGATAGAGGACAGGATAGAGGATAGAGGACACAGGACAGGATAGAGGATAGAGGACAGGATAGAGGACAGAGGACAGAGGATAGAGGACAGAGGACACAGGACAGGATAGAGGATAGACAGAGGACAGGACAGAGGATAGAGGACAGGACAGAGGACAGGATAGAATACAGGATAGAGGACAGGATAGAGGACAGAGGACAGGATAGAATACAGGATAGAGGACAGGATAGAGGACAGAGGACAGGATAGAGGATAGAGGACAGGACAGAGGACAGGATAGAATACAGGATAGAGGACAGGATAGAGGACAGAGGATAGAGGACAGGATAGAGGACAGAGGACAGGATAGAGGATAGAGGACAGAGGATAGAGGACAGGATAGAGGACATGATAGAGGATAGAGGACAGGACAGAGGACAGGATAGAATACAGGATAGAGGACAGGATAGAGGACAGAGGACAGGACAGAGGATAGAGGACAGAGGATAGAGGACAGGATAGAGGACAGAGGACACAGGACAGGATAGAGGATAGAGGACAGAGGACAGGACAGAGGATAGAGGACAGGATAGAGGACAGGATAGAGGATAGAGGACAGGACAGAGGACAGGATAGAATACAGGATAGAGGACAGGATAGAGGACAGAGGACAGGACAGAGGATAGAGGACAGGACAGAGGACAGGACAGAGGATAGAGGACAGAGGATAGAGGACAGGATAGAGGACAGAGGATAGAGGACAGAGGACAGGATAGAGGATAGAGGACAGAGGATAGAGGACAGGATAGAGGACAGGATAGAGGATAGAGGACAGAGGATAGAGGACAGGATAGAGGACAGGATAGAGGATAGAGGACAGGACAGAGGACATGATAGAATACAGGATAGAGGACAGGATAGAGGACAGAGGACAGGATAGAGGACAGGACAGAGGACAGGATAGAATACAGGATAGAGGACAGAGGACAGGATAGAGGACAGGATAGAGGACAGGACAGAGGATAGAGGACAGGATAGAGGACAGAGGATGAGGTCAGAGGATGAGATGAGAGAATGAGGCCAGAGGATGAGGACAGGATAGAGGATAGAGGACAGAGGACAGGATAGAGGACAGAGGATAGAGGACAGAGGATAGAGGACAGGATAGAGGATAGAGGACAGAGGATAGAGGACAGAGGATAGAGGACAGGGATGAAGGATGAGGCCAGTGGATGAGGTCAGAGGATGAGGTCAGAGGATGAGGTCAGAGGATGAAGTCAGAGGATGAGGTCAGAGGATGAGGTCAGAGGGACAGGATAGAGGATAGAGGACAGAGGACAGGATAGAGGACAGAGGATGAGAGGACAGGATGAGGGGGATAGAGGACAGGATAGAGGACAGAGGATAGAGGACAGAGGATAGAGGACAGAGGATAGAGGACAGGATAGAGGACAGAGGATAGAGGACAGGATAGAGGACAGAGGATAGAGGACAGAGGATAGAGGACAGGATAGAGGATAGAGGACAGGATAGAGGACAGAGGATAGAGGACAGAGGACAGGATAGAGGACAGGATAGAGGACAGGATAGAGGACAGAGGATAGAGGACAGGATAGAGGACAGAGGATAGAGGACAGGATAGAGGACAGAGGATAGAGGACAGAGGATAGAGGACAGAGGATAGAGGACAGGATAGAGGACAGAGGATAGGATAGAGGACAGAGGACAGGATAGAGGACAGAGGATAGAGGACAGGATAGAGGACAGGATAGAGGACAGGATAGAGGACAGAGGACAGGATAGAGGACAGGATAGAGGACAGAGGACAGAGGACAGGATAGAGGACAGGATAGAGGACAGAGGATAGAGGACAGGACAGAGGATAGAGGACACAGGACAGGCGGCGTTGCCATGAGCCTCTTCAAAGTGTTCCCACATGGATGTTTTAATAACACTCATTCAGACGGTTTCGTTCTCCTCGCCTCACATTCTGGGACTGAGATCAAAACTGACACCAAATGATCCTCATTATGAAAATATGATCGACTGATGGTTCAAGGTCACAGAAGCCAAATCTGCATATCGGCAGTCAGGCTCATGAACTGAGCCCGGGTCCCCCACGGAGCCCGGGTCCCCCACGGAGCCCGGGTCCCCCACAGAGCCCGGGTCCCCACAGAGCCCGGGTCCCCCACTGAGCCCGGGTCCCCCACAGAGCCCGGGTCCCCCACAGAGCCCGGGTCCCCCACGGAGCCCGGGTCCCCACAGAGCCCGGGTCCCCCACTGAGCCCGGGTCCCCCACAGAGCCCGGGTCCCCCACGGAGCCCGGGTTCCCCACTGAGCCCGGGTCCCCCACGGAGCCCGGGTCCCCCACGGAGCCCGGGTCCCCCACTGAGCCTCATGAACAGAGCCCGGGTCCCCCACGGAGCCCGGGTCCCCCACGGAGCCCGGGTCCCCCACTGAGCCTCATGAACAGAGCCCGGGTCCCCACAGCCCGGGTCCCCACTGAGCCTCCCCCACAGAGCCGGGTCCCACTGAGCCGGGTCCCCACTGAGCCTCCCACTGGGCAACTGAGCCGGGTCCCCCACAGAGCCCGGGTCCCCACTGAGCCGGGTCCCCCACAGAGCCCGGGTCCCCACTGAGCCCGGGTCCCCCACTGAGCCCGGGTCCCCCACTGAGCCCGGGTCCCCCACTGAGCCCGGGTCCCCCACTGAGCCCGGGTCCCCACTGAGCCCGGGTCCCCACTGAGCCCGGGTCCCCACTGAGCCCGGGTCCCCACTTAGCCCGGGTCCCCACTGAGCCCGGGTCCCCCACTGAGCCCGGGTCCCCCACTGAGCCCGGGTCCCCACTGAGCCCGGGTCCCCACTGAGCCCGGGTCCCCCACTGAGCCTTATGAATAGATCTATTTGATTTATCTTATATGTTGACTGTTGATTGTTGTTGTTGTTGTTGTTTTGTTTGTCTCATGTGTACACACCAGCCACCAAGTCACATTCTTTGTGAGTTTAACACACCACTTCTGATTCTGATTCTGATGCCATATGAACACCAGGTGTTTTTTTCTCATCTTCTCAGGGAACATGTTGCATGTCTAAACTTTCTTGACGCCGGCTTGACGTCGCGTGGCAGTTTAAAGTTACTGTCACTGTGTTTTATGTGTATAACACGTCACATGGTTGCGTGTGACTCGCTATTTAAATTCCTTCTTGAATAACTCAACTGTAGCTGAACTCCAGGTGGACGGAGGATCCGACCTGATGCACACTGAGTGTCATCATGTGACGCCGCCTGATGAGGGGTGTCACTTGTATTTCCCAGCGTGTGGCGGCACAGAGGTTATCAGTGTTGTTGTGTTGTTAGGTTACAACACACAGCAGTGTGTGTTGTGTCATCAGCATAAGCGTCGACTTACTTTCCATCCACTTTCCAAACACCTTCATGTCTCCAGAGAAGTAGGAGACTCCGTTGAGGAGGCGGGCCCTGGCCGTCTGCAGGCACCGGGGGCCCGGCGGCTCGGGGGCCTCCGTCCCGTCCGCTCGGGCTTTGCCGCGCTTCGCCAGCAGTTCGAGGCTCGTCATCAGGGGCTGGAGCTCCTGCAGCCGCCGATGGGTTACAAATGAGAGAGAATCTCATTCCGAGTGCTTTTAGTCACAAGCAGCAGTTCACGGGAACCGCAGCCCGGGATCAGAGATCGACGAGCAGTCAGCTCTGAAAGCTGAGACCAAGAAATGAAACATCACGACCAGCTCCGTCAGACTGGACTGACACGGCTCCGACCGCCTCCACCGGGCCGGACTTCACTCTGTCTGTCTGTTGTTGACTGTCTGTCTGTTGTTGACTGTCTGTCTGTCTGTGGTTGTCTGTCTGTCTGTTGTTGACTGTCTGTCTGTCAGTGGTTGTCTGTCTGTTGGTGTCTGTCTGTTGTCAGGTCTGTGTGTGTCTGTTGTTGACTGTCTGTCTGTCTGTGGTTGTCTGTCTGTTGGTGTCTGTCTGTTGTCAGGTCTGTGTGTGTCTGTTGTTGACTGTCTGTTGTCAGGTCTGTGTGTGTCTGTTGTTGACTGTCTGTCTGTCTGTGGTTGTCTGTCTGTTGGTGTCTGTCTGTTGTCAGGTCTGTGTGTGTGTCTGTTGTTGACTGTCTGTCTATCTGTGGTTGTCTGTCTGTTGGTGTCTGTCTGTTGTCAGGTCTGTGTGTGTGTCTGTTGTTGACTGTCTGTTGTCAGGTCTGTGTGTGTCTGTTGTTGACTGTCTGTCTGTCTGTTGTCAGGTCTGTGTGTGTCTTGACTTTGCTGGTCGACCGTTTACCTGCGTATCTTTTCTTGTTGTCCACCTGTTTGTGGTTATATATTTCATTTGTCTGTATTATATATTTTAGGGCTGTCAGCGTTAACTCGTTAATCTATGCGATTAATTTGGCCGCGATTAACGCGATTTGTTTACTTCCGGTGTCGTTGAAGTTGTTGCACTCCTGTGAGTGTCCAGCCGCGGCAGTCCGCCTCCTTCCTCCCGTCTGCTCCTCCATATTCACAGAGGAGCAGAGGGCGGCGTGTCGGTGACGCGGGGCGGAAGGGAAAGGGGACTTTGTTGTTGCTCCGCTCGATGCGCGCGCAGACACGCCGGCATGGAGCTCTGCGGCGCGCAGGACGGAGAGAAGAGTGACCGACACTAGAGACAGAATGACATGCTGCTGGAGAGACGACCAACAGACGTTTAGTTTAATACAGGATCAAAGACGTCTCTAAGGAAAGAACCGTACATTACTTCTGCTGTAGAGACGACCAACAACAGACGTTTAGTTTAATAAAGAACAAAGACGTCTTGAAGGAAAGAACCGGACATTACTTCTGCTGAATAGTGGGGGAAACACTGGGATGTGTCACATGCAAAAGCCTTTAAAAGGTAAATTTACATTTGTAATGCCCCCTGCAGCCTCCAGAGGGTTAACATTACATATTTGTCAGTTTACCAAGGCCACTGGTTCTGCTGCTGTTCAATGTTAACCCTTGTGTTGCCTTCGGGTCAATTTGACCCGATTCAATGTTTCACCCTCCTGTCGCCTTCGGGTCAATATGACCCGATTCAATGTTTAACCCTCCTGTTACCTTTATATTTACTAACATATTTTACCCTTGAGGTCAATATGACCCCAGCTATTAAAATCTCCAGAAAATTATTAGAATTAATATTGTTTTCCAAGTTTAAGTGTGAGGTACTTTATGTTTGTTTGTTGACTCCCGAAAGAACACCGACATTAAACATTGAATCGGGTCAAAATGACCCGAAGGCAACACAAGGGTTAAAGACGACAGGACCAATGGGGTCTCTAATACACCTTTGTTTACTAATCTGATGTTTCACTGAAGAAACAATTTATCATCCACGACATTAAATCCCTCGCTGGCACTTTATAGGTAGGAGCCTCTTTGAAAACACAGCTCTGTGTGAAGTTTTGTCGTTAAAAAAAGAATACAATTAAACAAGTGTCTAAAATACACGCTGTCTGAAGGGATTACTCGTTCATTTAGAAGATTTTGTCTTTTGAAGAAAAAAATACTTGTAATCGCGATTAATGAATTTCAAAATGTGCGATTAATTAGTTAAATTTTTTTAAGCGATTGACAGCCCTAATATAGAATATACACTTTTATTAATCCCTAAGGGGAAATTAGTTCTCTGCATTTAACCCATCCTTAGTTATTAAGGAGCAGTGGGCTGCGGTGAAGCGCCCGGGAAGCAACTGGGGGTTCAGTGCCTTGCTCAAGGACACTTCGACTTGCAACTAAGGCCACTTATTAGTCTGTATTATATATTTCATTCGTCTGTATCATATATTTCATTTAGTCTGTATTATATATTTCATTAGTCTGTATTATATATTTCATTTAGTCTGTATTATATATTTCATCGTCTGTATGCTTTGTGTCTCTGATGTTTTTATTCTGTCCATTTTAACATTGTTCTTCCTTATTTTATTTGTCTGTAGATTGTATTTGTAATCTTGTGTTTTTAGGTTTGTTCTTAACATCATTGGGACTACAGATGAAAAACAGCCTCTTGGCTAATTGGCACATTTCCTGACATGTTGTTAATGTCCCTTATTAAATAAACCCAGTAAAGACACCCCTGCAGGGAGCGTGCCGTGCATCTCATTCTGGACTCTTACGATGAGCGTGGCGGCCGGCGAGGAGCAGGAGGCGGAGCAGCTGATATTCTGGTGAATATCCTGAGAGCAGAAAGGTCGTCACGTCTTCATCACTTCTTATTCTAGGACCAAAACATACATATATTTGTGCGGTATTTCAAGATGAAAAAAAAAAAAAAATAATGTTCATTTGTTCCCGTTGGTTGGAATGTTTATTTATTTACTGCATATCATATTGTTACATGTCTATTAATTATGATATGATATTCCTTTATTCGTCCCACAGTGGGGACATTTCAAAAATCACAGCAGCAGTGCACATCAGAGCATCAATGAAAATAAATATAAAACACAATAACAATACTAAAAAACTAAATACTAAAAGTAAAGTGCTGAGTCTGTTATTATGTTTATTAATTATGGTCAATGATTTGAGTTCATTGAATTTGAATCAACCATCCATCAAAACCAATGCTCTCAGATGAGGTAATAATATACCTAAGATCATCTGAGTGGGATCAACCTTTCAGTATTAGTTCATTGGATCACACGGCACACGTTCATGAACGTCCAGCAGCGTCGGACTGTTTAGTTTTTTAGTTTTAGTTTAGTCTAGTTTATTTCGATCAGCACAATATGCAAAAATCAAAATTCAACAAAAGAAGAAAGTGGCTAACCGAAAGGGTTGAGACTGAAGCTATCAAGCTTATAAGTAGGGATGGGTATCGTTTGGGTTTTTTCCGATACAGGTGCTAAACCGGTACTTTTAAAACGATACCGGTGCCGAAACGGTGCCTGAACCGATTTTTTTTTTTTTTACGCACAATAAGGACATTAAAAACCTCTTCGGCCATATTCCCTGTAGAAGCCGTTATCATGGAGCACGACACACAACGGATATCAGACTGTTAACATACACACTATATGTTCTCCATTATATGATGTGATGTGTATTGTCATGTGCAGACTTTATAGGGTTAATCCTGTCACTGTGTTGATGGGCAAAGAGAACAACCAATCAGAGGGACTGAAGATGACACGTGACAAATAAAGTTTTGCTTCTGACAGCGAGAGTTACACTGAAACAAAGTGACGCCCCACGGTCTTTATTCCTCCGTCATTATATTCCCGGTAACACCGGGTAAACAGCCGGGACCGCTGGACACCAACACATCTGCTAGCAGACTGTCACGCTCGTAGCTCGTAGCTAGCGCTAGCTACGAGCTAGTTTAAACATGGTTATAATGGCTAATTTATTATTTCGTGGGCTACTTTTATGAATGCAAGACTTGCAATCAACGATACGGTACTAACCTGAGTTCCGGCTGCTCGTCATCATCGGTCTCCCCGTCGTCCAGCCTGACGCTGGTGTGCTCCACACGGCTCACAGTCACATATACATACCTCATATAACATAACATTAGAGTCACCTGTAGGGGCCCATCACCTTCTACAGGGCGAAAGTCACCTGCTGAAAAGGGCGAGTCACACAAAAGGCGATACCGTGACTGAGTTCACAATTTACTTCATATTCTCCATCATTGCACTTTATGAATCACCGTTGTACTTTCTTTGTGTCATCCTAAATATCCGTGTTGACCAAGAAATTGCACTGTTTGTGCGCCGGTTTAACACTCCGTGCTTACCGTGACCTATCAGAGACCTCTCCCAGTGAGACGGGGTTACACGAAGCCTATAGGACCGCTTATTGCCAGTCTCTAGGACACAGGATCACTGGCCGACTGTGGCGTCGGGATTTACTCGTGTATAACTTAGTAGATAGTTTAAAATTTACTATTTAACTGCTAATATTTTAGTTATGGCTATTTATAATGAATTTAAGTTAAAAGCAACTGATTCGTTAGGTATCATGTTACTGATTTTCACCTGCTTGCCTGTGAGACATTGTCCTATTTCGCTTCTTTTATTATTTCTTGTCGGTTAGTTCCGTTGTTCATGTTTTATTTCATTTGTGTCTGTCCATTGTCGACGTTTGTGTTTGTGGTTTATGCTTTTGGGGGGTTTGTAAACCAGTAGATGGGCTATTTAAATAAAGTAGTTTTTAGAATTGATGTATTAATGTTTGAGCATTTGTGTATTGTTGCAATTTTTAAGTTGTGTTTCAGAGTAACGTATTGTATTTGTTCTTTTTTTCTGTTTACATAGAGTTACACTGAACAAGTTTATTTTATTCTTGTGTATTAATTTCGAAGTGTCAGCCACCTTGACACCAACATCTGCACCCTTCAACCCTCTCTTAACCTATAACGAGCTAGTTAACATGTAAATGTAATTTATGTTGTTGGGTCTGGTTTATGATGCAAGACTTATCACGCTACCTACTAACCTAGTGAATGCTCTCATCATCACACTACTCTACACATGTGGACCATCTCACATCACACTAGTGAAATGCTCCTCAATTTACATACTTGCAAACGGAAGTGCCCATGTTGACAGGTGCGGTTTCACCATGCTGACATTGGGCATACTTCTGACAGTTGTCTGGTTCGGAACCTATTATTGGATAGTCACCAGATTACATGATATCTTTAATTATCATTAAAAATCCAATGTTTTTCGTCCGTTTTACAATTTATCTTTTATTCCGGTACCAGAACACTGAAAGTGCCTAACCTAGTCATTCACACAACATTTCAGAGCACCAGAAGTAACCCATGGAAAGCTAAAGGGTACAGCAGAACAACCCTGCTAGTCTGCTCAATTCTGGCAAGCTGCATGGGCCACATGCTCCGATGTTACTGTCTTGTGATTTAAATTCAGCTGTGAAATGTGTAGTAATTTTATCATATGTTTTCTCACTGTAACCTACCAATGATGTCATAGTGAGATAAAGTCCATAAGTCATTTATGTCGTTAAATCTCCTTTTATGTCAAGAGGTATATTTGAACTGATTTTGTCTCCATCATGCCATTTCTTGAGTAGAATTCGGATTACATGCGCTCATGTCCTTCATAGGTCGTGATCCAGTATATCTTTGTTGATCTTGTGACCATTGTTCCTAGAGATGACTCTTGTTTTTGGTCATTTAGAATAGTTATGTGATGTTAGATCTGATGACCCAAAGTTGAGCTCAACATGACTGTGTGTGTTTTGTAATAGTTATTTGTATTATTGATGTGAAAATGTTTAATTATTCAGATATTTTCCATAGATAAACGGTATGTGTGATTTGTTGTCTTTGATTTCAGTGTCACCACTCTTATCCCATCGTCCTTCAGGATATTTCCATGCACAAATTCTCTTTAACATTTATTTTATATAGCCCTGTTGTGTTGGTCTGGTTATTATCAATGCCTACATATAATTACCTACATATAGTACATGACCTTCCCTATACATATAAATGTACTCATCACATTCACTATGAAATACTACACATCATTTCTAAGAAGCTCCGTGTCCATCCGTTTCCACGATATGGCAACTGTATCAATGCTAGATATCTTGTAAATAATTCCCATCAGTCTTTCATTTTATGTCACGATTTTCAATCTTTGATGTCATCATTAAAATACATCCACTGTATTCACCCACAGACAGATGACCATGCTGTAATGACCCTCTGTATCAATCGTGCCACTGTCCGGAGTCCCCACGGTCCCAGCTGACTTCCACTGTTATCCGCAAAGCCACCCTGTTAGTCTTTTCATTGTCTTCTCCACTGATGTCATGGGTCTAGTAGGAAGCCTCATGTCCCATCTTAGTAATATTTTACTCAACCATTTGATTTGCTAGATAATCTTAAATGTTCTCGCTATCTCACGATAATACTCTGTATCAAGGAACATGTCCAAATATTTGGTTCACACTATACCATTCCTCTCATTTTGTCATTCCAGATCATGTATTAGCACCCAGATGTCCACGTATCTCATGTTTCTTGTGTTGCGTGGTTATTGTGATTCTTTCGGTTTGGCGTCAGGTCTTTCTCCGAACTCTTCAGCTGTGAGAAGGTTTTGAACCTTTGTACTCTTGGCCATCTTACCCATATAAAGTCTGGATTATCATCCTGTCCCATGTTTATTTGAATTGTGTGTGTTTTGTAGTATCCTTATTGAAGTATGCTATGTCGAACACATTATTTAATTGTATACGATCATTCTTGTCCCTCATTCTATAAACTTGGTAAAATGTTTCCCATTTTATCTGTGAATTTAGTGTCCCATCTCAGTGCCTAATCCTTTTCAAGTCGAGTTCATTGTAATTTTTATTCATATGTGTGCCCGATGTGTATAGCCTGATATGTATTCAGTACCCTCACGCCCTAGTGATTAATGTTCTCAAAACCACCAATTTAAATTGATTTTCTCTGATCTTCTCCCCTTATTGAGGTCAGTGTTGACTAATTGCAAGGTGAATTGTGTGTCCTGGTTCGTGGAGCCCTATGTTTGCTAAATTACATGAATATCTTATAACATCCATGATTTTTTTTTTTACCAATTTTCTTTTCAACATTTACACAAAACAACAAGATTTCGCACCAGATAAGGTGTAAGCACCTCTTTCAGGTCTTGGCAACTGCATCGTCCACTTCCTGATTTACCCATCTTGAGCAGCCGTCGCCAGTTCAGTCTGGCATCATCTGTTCCCACTGTATCAGCAATGTGTCTGAGGGTATCTCATGTCTACAATTTCCTGTAATTCACTTTTACTGACCTGAGCTAATAGCTAGCGTCCATCATGCACTATATTCTCTGAGTAAATCATACGATACATCGCTCATGTTTCTAGATTACCCAGAATCTCTTTAATGCAATTTACAAAACTCTGATTCTTGTGGAAATTCCAGCATATTGGCCTCGGCGTAGCAGAACCAGTCAGAACACTGACTAATGCCTCAACTGTTCGGCAGCAGCCGGTGTTACACCCCTACTGGTTTTCAAACCTACTGGTTTCCCTGCGCGTGCGTGCGTTGTGTTCTCTTCACATCTGCAGCGGGGCTCTGTCTCGCTCACCAGATTCGTCACACATTCACAAACATATTGCTGGAGATCTTTAAGCCTCCGTTCATATCCATTTCGGCGATTACGATTGTATAAGTGAGCAGCGCATCACAGCCACGGATGAAGAAATACATTTTAGAAAAAATAAAAATAAAAAGATCGCCCGACCTGGTTTCGATCTCTTTCACGCAAAAGGAGACTGCGCTCAAAGACGCGCAGTCCGTGCGCTGCGACACCAGATATTAGCTTCTGCTCAAGTAATTTATATATTGATCCATTAAGTCGAAGGGATCTGAAACAACTGGTTACCTTGAGCGGATATGTACACTTTGAAACATGTTTAGCGATGCTTGTTCGCAACATAAGAAATGTGACTTAATGGAAATCCACATGTTGGTTCAAATGATCTCTTAAATGAACACAAATGACAACAGAAATCTTTCTCATGATTTTGGATTCCACTAGATGTGTCACAGTTTCAGCTCCACACCCTCCTCAAGGCAAGGCAAGGCAAGGCAAGTTTATTTATATAGCACATTTCATACATGAATGCAATTCAAAGTGCTTTACAAAAAATAGATCAAGAATAAGAAATAAAAAAAGAGGAATACAAAGTGTATCAAAGAAACAATTTAAAAAGGCATAAAAGCATAAAAGAAGATTAATAAAAGAAAAAATAAAGATAAAATCTAAGTGCAAAGAATCATTCCTTCTGTCGTTGTCTTATTATTTCAGGATTAATACAAGATTCAATTTAAGGCAATGGAGAACATAAACGTTTTTAGCCTGTTTTTGAAAGTAGTAAGAGTTGGTGCAGATCTAAGCTCTTCCGGAAGTTTGTTCCAACTGTGTGTGGCATAATAACTGAATGCTGCTTCACCATGTTTTGTTTTAACCCTGGGAACAGTTAGCAGTCCGCCCCAGATGACCTAAGAGGCCTAGAGGGTTCATAAGGTGGAAGCAAGTCAGAGATATATTTTGGACCTACACCATTTAGAGATTTATAAACGAGCAGCAGTATTTTGAAGTCGATTCTCTGACGTACTGGTAGCCAATGCAGAGACCTGAGAATGGGTGTAATGTGTTCAACTTTCTTAGTCTTTGTTAGGACTCTGGCAGCGGCATTCTGAATAAGTTGTAGCTGTCGAAGTGCTTTTTTGGGGAGACCTGAAAAAAGACTATTACAATAGTAATAGTCCTCACTCCCCGTCATCAGTCTAACTCTCTTCACCTGTTGTCACAGTTCAGCTCCTCACTCTGTGGTTCAGTCACTCCCACCTGTCAGTCTGACTTCCTTCACCTGTTCACACACCTGTCTTTGATCACTAATCACTAATAGTCTCCTGCCTCACACACACCTGGCCAGATTGTTCTTCCTTTTCTATGCCAGACTCTCCAGCACTTGTTCCTAGACGGATTTCCTGTTGCCGACCCTGCCTGTCCCTGGTTAACCCCTCACTGATCATCTCGTCATGGTCACATGACCTCGATGTGCATCAAGTCCACCAAACATATGACGCTCCCAGTGAAGTAGATCACGAGGCGTCAGGCACGTGCACAGATAGAGCCCTAGTGGTGCTCAAGCTCCTCCCCTTTGCCCTGGATGAGTAAAGGGCCCTTTTTGCTGGAGACACATTTTTTATTCATCCGTATTTAAGAATAAAAGTTTCTCTCTCTGTCATCAAGTCCCCCCCAAATGTGTTTTAATATCCGACGGGGCATTTATTTGAGTTATTGTGAGAATTTCGCCTAGACCCGCTCCGTTGTTTTGTGATAAATCAACCACAACATTAGCGCTGCTGAAAACATGACGTCACAACTGGTCCGACGGTTCCTAAAAAAATAAACAAAAACTCCGTGATTTCAAAGCCTCGTCCAGCTGTTTACTGACGTTAGTTATGTTTAGAGAATAGAGAGAGGGAGAGAGAGAAGAGAAGAGAGAGGAGAGAGAGAGAGAGAGGGAGAGAGAGAATTCAAGAGAAAAGAGAGAGAAAGAGAGAGAATTCTTATTCCGTTCTATTCAACAGGGGCTAGTCTAGGATTTTCGTGGCCAGACTGAAAAAAAAATCATACGGCCTCTCTTGTTCAGAGGGCCGGGCCAAATGTGGAGGCGGGCCGTATCCGGCCCGCGGGCCTTAGTTTGAGGACCACTGCTCTTGGCTGTTGATGTCTATCAATATCGCTCATTTTGAAAATGACGTAAGAGGGCGATACGGATCCGTATCAGACCAGGAGGAGGGCAATACGTGGCTGGCATGAAGACCCATTAGCCAATCAGAACGCTTGTACTGTTGTTGCTATATAATAATTCATCTTTATTCATAAAGAACATGTAAGCTAGCTGTCTGATGCTGCCAGAGGAAACGCAGGTCGAGGATGTATTGCATCATCAGTGTAATGCTGCTTATGCTTCAACTCTGTCAGAATTTTTTTTGGGCATTGGGTGCCCTTTTTTTGGGTTTGAGCACCTGCCCCCCAACATGTCTGTGCACGTGCCTGCGAGGCGTGCTTCAGGACGGGGGTCACTGACCTTATGGAACTGAGACTTCAACAAACTACCACGGGCTAAGAGTTTGATATAAACTCCCAACGAGGCCTTCAGGGACTCGTTGAGCTCGGAGCCTGGAGCCTTTTTACCAGTTTGTTCCTGCCCAGCTTTTTGAACACTTAACAAATGGTATTAATATTACAGTTTTTTTTCAGGCGCTACCAAGCGTTTGTCCAAACAGTGGTCACATTTTCAAAACTCTAAACACAATTAGCACAGCATCGTGTTTTGTGGCCGTACCATTCACAGGTTTCATGTCAGAAAAACAATATGCAGTCAGTGAACACATTTTCACCATGCTTACTGTAAGAGCCACAAGTGTGTTTTTAGTATATTTAAGTTTCAGAATTGTTTATAATTTAATATTTAGAATTATGCTCACGGTGGAGGAATTATAAGTTAAATACATTGAAAAATCTTTATGTTAATGACTGACGCTCGGGCCAGGCTATTTAATGACGTCATGACGGCAACAGGTGTAAGAGCAGAGCCGCATTAAACATGAGAGATATAGTTTTTTTACCGTAAGACTATGAGATCGTTTTGAACGTTTATTATTTTGTGTTCTTTGTTCGCGTTTTTTGCTGTTTAAAATAAAATCGAAAGAAAAGGAAATGAACGGTCTCCTGTCATGTGAGAGGAAACTCACTGTGTCTGCAGCTCTTTAGCGGATTAAGAAAACAATAACGATGGAACGCCGCTACATGAGTAAAAAAACTACCTCTTCTGAGGAGTTGACAAGTGGATTTCAGATGCTAGCTGAAAACCGAGGAAAGGATCTAAAAGCCCGAGCGCTGCGCCGTGGTGCTGCTGACCGAACGAAAACATCGGAAAAGGTTGGAAATACTTTTTGAACATTTGCACGCAATTTGCGCATTGCTTTATTAATATGATGTCCGAAGATAAGGAGTTAATGAATGCTGAAAGAACGGAAGCTAAGAGAAGCAGAAAGTCAACGGAGAAAGCACTGGATGAGAAACTGCACAGGCTCATTGGAACCAGGAGAGGAGTATTAGCTCGGATAACTGGAAAAAGAAACGAAATTGAAAGTTTAATGAGTGATGCGGGCAATCTTCAAAAAGTGCAAAAGTTAATGCATAAGGATTTAAACCCTCTTGTCAGTGAGCTTAAAAAGATCAGCGGACAAGTGGGAGAGCTTCTATCTGAAGAAGAAAAAGATGCAGATATTTACAACTGGTTGGGGCCAAAGCTGATGACTATGAGACAGTTTGCAGTAGAAGCTGAGCAATGGATGATGTGTGCTTTGAGTGAAAAAGAAATGAGCAAAAAAAGTACAGCTGATGATGATGACGAAGACGGTGATCAGGATGAAGATAAAGAGGATGTGGATCCTGAGGATAGTGCTTCACAAGTGACAAGCGTATCTGCCCGGTCAGGCAGGTCATCAGTGTGTGCTTCTGAAGAAGCAAAGCTAGCTGGCCTGGTGGAACGCGCCTCAACTTTACAGAAGAAGCAGGAGCTTGAGTTGGAGTCAGCGCTTATTAAAGCCAAGCTGGAAAGGCTGACTTTGGATGCAGCAATTGCTGAAAAAAGAGCTCAAGTAAATGTGCTTAAAAGCTATGAGAAATCAGAGGATGGCATGAACAGCTATCTGTACTCACAACTTGAAGTGCAAAAGGAGGAGCAAGAACTTTTCCCACACACTAGCACAACTATACGTGGAGCTACAGTTCGAATGCGACCGCAGCAACTTACAGATCAACAAGCTGCGAGGCCAAGACAGACAGACAGACAGACAGACAGCGTGACAGACAGACAGACAGACAGCGTGACAGACAGACAGACAAGCGTGACAGAGAGACAGAAGCAGGAATGCAATTCTTCAAGTAATGCAAAAGCAAAATCTGATCACGGAAATGTTGGTTAATCACCAGAAACAAGCTCAGCTACCAGTTAAAGAGGTTCCAGTTTTTAAGGGTGATCCACTTACCTACAGATCATTTATCAGAGCTTTTGAACAAGCTATTGAACAGAAAACTGATAGTGATCCAGACAAACTGTCCTACCTGCAACACGGCAGGAGAACCGCAGGAACTCGTAGGTAGCTGTGAGCACATGCCATCACGCAGAGGGTTCAGGGAAGCCAAACGACTGCTTCAGAACAACTATGGAGATGAGCTGATGATAGCGCTTACATTGACAAGGCCTTAAAGTGGCCACAAATCCAGTCTGAAGATGCGAAAGCACTGAATACTTATGCTATATTTCTGACTGGATGTCGAAACACAATGTAACACCCTGTTAAATGTTGTGTCTGTCTCCCCAGTAATTTGTCATTCCCTACACCTGCCCTCAGCCTCTCCTGATTGTGTCATTCCCTACACCTGCCCTCAGCCTCTCCTGATTGTGTCATTCCCTACACCTGCCCTCAGCCTCTCCTGATTGTGTCATTCCCGTCACCTGCCCTCAGCCTCTCTGATTGTGTCATTCCCTACACCTGCCCTCAGCCTCTCCTGATTGTGTCATTCTCGTCACCTGCCCTCAGCCTCTCCTGATTGTGTCATTCCCATCACCTGCCCTCAGCCTCTCCTGATTGTGTCATTCCCCTCACCTGCCCTCAGCCTCTCCTGATTGTGTCATTCCTGTCACCTGCCCTCAGCCTCTCCTGATTGTGTCATTCCCGTCACCTGCCCTCAGCGTCTCCTGATTGTGTCATTCCCGTCACCTGCCCTCAGCCTCTCCTGATTGTGTCATTCCCGTCACCTGCCCTCAGCCTCTCCTGATTGTGTCATTCCCGTCACCTGCCCTCAGCCTCTCCTGATTGTGTCATTCCCTACACCTGCCCTCAGCCTCTCCTGATTGTGTCATTCCCGTCACCTGCCCTCAGCCTCTCCTGATTGTGTCATTCCCGTCACCTGCCCTCAGCCTCTCCTGATTGTGTCATTCCCCTCACCTGCCCTCAGCCTCTCCTGATTGTGTCATTCCCGTCACCTGCCCTCAGCCTCTCCTGATTGTGTCATTCCCGTCACCTGCCCCAGCCACTCCCGTCTCGCTGATCCCTGATGTCCCACACCTGTGTTTCCCCACCTTATATATTCTCCCAGTCTTTGCTTTGTTCCCTGCCAGATTGTTGTGTGTTTTGCCCCTCGTGTCAAATTGCTCATTTTTCAAGTAAAACATTTGAGTCGGACGTTTCTTCTGCACTTGAGCTTACCCGTGTGATTCTGTGACACACAATGGCAGATGTGGAGTTCATGGCGGAGATGGATAATCCCACAAATATGAGAATTGTGGTATCCAAATTGCCATATAAAATGAAAGAGATGGCGCAATGTAGCATTTGACCTCAAGGAAGGTAGAGGTCACAGAGCAAGATTTGCTGATCTTGTTAACTATATTGACCGTCAAGCAAAGATCGCCATGGACCCACTCTTTGGAGACTTCCAAGACAGACGCACATCTACAGTCAGCAAAGGAGAAACTTTTCAAAAGTGGAACGAGAGGAAGCAGCTTCGCAACAAATGTGTGGATGGAGAGGAAAAGGCCGGATGCAACAACATGGCAGGCCAACCCAGTTCAGGCGGCTAACGCCTTCGAGCCGCCATGTCTTTTCTGTCAAAAGAATCACACATTGGAATCGTGCAGCAAGATTAAAGGGCTAGCACACAGGGATCGTGTAGAATTCTTGAAAACAAAGGGAATATGCTTTGGATGTTTAACACGAGGACACCTTAGCAAAACGTGCAAGAAGAGGATGGTGTGCACACAGTGCTCACAGAAACACCCAGACATCCTTCACACAGCGAAAGAAGCCAACACTTATATGTCATATAAAGTGAGGACAGTTCTTCAAATGAAGAGGTCTCAGGAGCCCAGAACTCAGTTAAACCAGAAATAGTTGGCTATGCTGGGACAGGAAACACAGAGTGCATGCTATCGATTGTACCAGTGAAAGTAAGATCCTGTAAAGGTGGAAGGTGTATAGAGATGTATGCTTTTATAGTACAGCTACGTTCTGTACAGACGAGCTTCGAAAGAGGCTGAACATTAAAGGAAAAGCGACTCAGATATTATTGAGCACTATGGCTCAAGATAAACCTGGTGAGCAGAAGCTCATCAACAGTCACATGCTCTCAGAACTGGAGGTGTGCGGCCTTGAGGACACGAGGTACGTCCAGCTACCCAAAGTCTTCACGCACAGCAGCATCCGGTCCAAAAGGAAAACATTCCGATGCAACAACATCTGCAAAAATGGCCGTATCTGCATGAAGTAACCTTACCACACATCAACGCTGAGGTAGAACTTCTCATTGGAGCTAACATCCCAAAGGCAATGGAGCCGTGGCAGATAATTAATAGTCGGGATGATGGGCCCTACGCTGTGAGGACTGTCCTGGGCTGGATGGTGTGTGGACCCGCAAAGAACGAGACGACTGATTCCAAGATGGAGTCGGCTCATTGCAGCGTAAACCGAATTTCAGTGTCTGAACTAGAACAGCTCATGGTTCAGCAGTACAACACAGACTTTCCAGAACGGCGCTATGGTGACAAGGAAGAGATGTCGCAAGAAGACAAGCAGTGTCTGCACTCAGTGCAACAGACAACAAAGTTTGTGGATGGACGTTGCTGCGTAGGACTTCCATTGAAACATGAAGCAGCTAACATGCCAAGTTACCGCTGTATGGCAGGACAGCGAGCTGCTAGTCTGAAGAGAGAACTGAAAAAGAATGATGTCTTTCTTGAAGACTATAAAGGCTTCATGAAAAGCATATTGGATAAAGGCTACGCTGTTGAAGTTCAAGAGGCTACCAAACCGTCACAGTGGAGGTATGTCAGAACATCACAAAATCCTGCTGATCAAGCCACCAGAGGCATGAAAGTTAAGAGCTTCATAGAAGATGATATGTGGAACAAAGGACCTCAGTTTCTGTTGTGGCCAGAAAGTGAATGGCCACAGAGGCCAGATAATGAGAAGCAAGACACGCAGAGGAGAGTGCTGACCCTGTGAACAAACTGCTTCAGTACTACTCAAGTTGGGACAGACGGAAGAGAGCAGTCGCATGGATTTTGAGTCAAGGAAACTCTGATCCACCTGAAGGACAAAAGAAAAGAATTACAGCACTCCATTGGTCAAGTCAAAGAAAATCCACAAATACTGAAATTACGTATGCAGCAACAAATGAAAAAGGTCAAATCTGACGTAGAAAAGAACACACTAAGCTGGGAACAGTTGCTGGCTGCAGAAGTGGAAGTTATCCGACATAGTCAGAAGCAATGGTTTCCTGATGAAGTGAAGGCCCTCTACGGTAGTGGAACTGTCAAGAGAAGTAGTCAGCTTTACAAGGTTGATCCCACTTTGCAAGATGGCATCTTAAGAGTTGGAGGACGACTGGATAAATCGACAGAAAGTGCCAAACACCCAGCAATTCTGTCAAAAGACTCCCTCATTTTGCTTGATCTGCATGAAAAGACTGGACATTGTGGGCGCAACTACATGTTGTCGCACTTAAGACAAAAGTTTTGGATTCCGAAAGCAACCTCAGCCATCAGAAAACTGATCTCAAGATGCACAGTCTGCAGGAAACTCAAAGGCAGAGTGGGAGAGCAAAAGATGGCGAATCTGCCGGAAGATCGCCTAACACCAGACCAGCCACCATTTACCAATGTGGGCGTAGATTACTTTGGCCCCTTTGAAGTCAAACGGGGCCGGAGCACTGTCAAAAGGTACGGTGTGATGTTTACCTGCCTCGCCATGAGAGCAGTGCATATGGAGGTAGCAGACAGTCTTGACTCCAGCTCTTGCATCATCGCCATACGCCGCTTCATAAGTAGAAGAGGCCAGGTCTCCATCATGCGCTCTGACAATGGGACAAACTTTGTCGGCGCAGAAAAAGAGTTGCGAGTGGCCATTGAGAGCTTGAATGAGTTAAAGATTGAAAAATCGTTGCAAAAAAAAAGGATGTTCACCAGCCCAGCTGCTTCCCACCAAGGAGGAGTTTGGGAGCGGCAGATTCGTACTGCACGGAGAATCCTTGGCGCCCTTGTGAGAGAACAGACCCTCACTGACGACGACCTCCAGACACTGATGTGTGAGGTCGAAAGTATCATTAATGGATGACCATTCACGAGCCCGTCCGATGACTCATGCCACATGGAGCCTCTGACGCCCAATCATCTGCTGTTGATGAAAGTGCAACCCAACATGCCACCGGGAACCTTCAACGAGAACGATCAGTATGCAAGGAGACGCTGGAGGCAAGTACAGAACCTCGCAGATCTGTTTTGGACCAGATGGACTCGAGAATACTTACCTCTCCTCCAGGAACGGCAGAAATGGTCAAGGTTGAAGAGAAACTTCCAGCATGGAGATGTGGTGCTAGTAGTCGACAGCTCATCACTTTGTCACGCGTTACTCCCAACACTGTTCATCACCATGGTGACCAGTGAACAGGTTCATCACCATGGTGACCAGTGGATCTCAGGACCTTTCCATGACTTTAAACCAAATTTCCATGATTAAACATTTTGTGAAAACTCTGTCTATACGTGACAAAGTGAGAAGATGTAGTATTTAAAATAACAATGAGAATTCCAAAGCATACTGTATATATACCGTGTAAATTAACATTTGAATAAAACAAATTTGCATTACTTTTCCAAATATTTTGGGATTTTATTTTTTTCAATTACTTTTCTAGGCCTGCTAATAGCCATTTAAAAATTCCATGACTTTTCCAGGTTTTCCATGACCGTACGGACCCTGTTTTGAATAAAGGGTTGAAAATGAAAGTGTTTTTGTTTTTTTATCCGATTAATCGATAAAATAATCAACCGATTAATCGATTATCAAAATAATCGTTAGTTGCAACCCTAACCCAAACCATACCGGACTCCAGTGGAACTGTACGCAGAGTGAAGCTGCAGACTACAACCAGCACGCTGGAGAGACCCGTCAACAAGCTGTTTACTGCAAGAAGCAACGTGAACACAAGAAGACCAGATGATGAAGAAATGTAAAAAAAAGACTGTTAAACAAGACTTAGATTAGCAGTGATTATGAAGATTTGTTTAGTTTGATACTTGACTCAGTTGTTGGCTCTTTGAATTTAAGTTATTTGGTAATGGTGTAATCTTTAAGCTTAACCATTAGGGCCGGATATGTAAGAGCCACAAGTGTGTTTTTAGTATATTTAAGTTTCAGAATTGTTTATAATTTAATATTTAGAATTATGCTCACGGTGGAGGAACTATAAGTTAAATACATTGAAAGATCTTTATGTTAATGACTGACGCTCGGGCCAGGCTATTTAATGACGTCATGACGGCAACAGGTGTAGAGCAGAGCCGCATTAGACATGAGGGATATAGTTTTTTTACCGTAAGACTATGAGATCGTTTTGAACGTTTATTATTTTGTGTACTTTGTTAGCGTTTTTTGCTGTTTAAAATAAAATCGAAAGAAAAGGAAATGAACGGTCTCCTGTCATGTGAGAGGAAACTCATTGTGTCTGCAGCTCTTTAGCGGATTAAGAAAACAACAACGACGGAACGCCGCGACACTTACATTTTCTTAACAGACGAGCTATACCTCCCAACAAACTTATGGATTGTTTTTGTATTATTTACGAATGTTGACACACAACATCCCTCAATGGCAAAAACAATATTCCAAACCAGTTTTTGTAATGTCAGCAACAGCCAGTGTTTTGAAACCTGGTGGACTTTGACTGGAAGGACTTTGTGAAGTGTAAACAAGAGTTATTCTTTGACAGAATAATTTCATTTTGAGTCAGATTTCCAGTGTTTTGGTGACGTTAGTGTCTGCAGAAAAAGATGTGTTCTATTTTGAAATGAAGAGTTAGTATATATTTTACAAAATGTGTTTTTGACAAGAAAAGTATCCATTTGGCCAATTGTGCTTTGTAGGTGTGAGTCTGTGTTAAGAGTTTAGAAAAAGTATCTGAAGTATGGGTGAGCGCTTGTTAGCGATTGAAAAAAACTGTAATATTAGTTTTAGTTTTAGCCTACGGCGAGATATTAATAAAAACTACTTGGGGCCATCCTGGCTTTGATTAAACACAGAAACGTCGGCCTTTTGTCTGTATCGGACCAGATGATACAGGGAGGCTAAGCCCAAAGGGGGGCTAAACCCAAAGGGAGGCTAAACCCAAAGGGAGGCTAAACCCAAAGGGGGGCTAAACCCAAAGGGAGGCTAAACCCAAAGGGGGGCTAAACCCAAAGGAGGACTAAACCTAAAGGGGGGCTAAGCCAAAAGGGAGGCTAAACCCAAAGGGGGGCTAAACCCAAAGGAGGGCTAAGCCAAGGGGCTAAACCAAAGGGGCTAAACCCAAAGGGGGCTAAACCAAAGGGGCTAACCCAAAGGGGGCTAAACCCAAAGGGGCTAAACCCAAAGGAGGCTAAACCCAAAGGGGCTAAACCAAAGGGGCTAAGCCCAAAGGGGCTAAACCCAAAGGGGCTAAACCAAGGAGGCTAAGCCAAGGGCTAAAAGGCTAAACCCAAGGAGGCTAAACCCAAAGGAGGCTAAGCCCAAGGAGGCTAAACCTAAGGGGGCTAAACCAAGGAGGCTAAACCCAAGGGGCTAAGCCAAAGGGGCTAAACCCAAAGGAGGCTAAGCCCAAAGGGGCTAAACCCA
>NC_079394.1:1272322-1302322 GCF_029220125.1 Pseudoliparis swirei
GTGTGTTACCTCAGTGTGTGTTACCTCAGTGTGTGTTACCTCAGTGTGTTACCTCAGTGTGTGTTACCTCAGTGTGTGTTACCTCAGTGTGTTACCTCAGTGTGTGTTACCTCAGTGTGTGTTACCTCAGTGTGTTACCTCAGTGTGTGTTACCTCAGTGTGTTACCTCAGTGTGTGTGTTACCTCAGTGTGTTACCTCAGTGTGTGTTACCTCAGTGTGTTACCTCAGTGTGTGTTACCTCAGTGTGTGTTACCTCAGTGTGTTACCTCAGTGTGTGTTACCTCAGTGTGTGTTACCTCAGTGTGTTACCTCAGTGTGTGTTACCTCAGTGTGTGTTACCTCAGTGTGTTACCTCAGTGTGTGTTACCTCAGTGTGTGTTACCTCAGTGTGTGTTACCTCAGTGTGTGTTACCTCAGTGTGTTACCTCAGTGTGTGTTACCTCAGTGTGTGTTACCTCAGTGTGTTACCTCAGTGTGTGTTACCTCAGTGTGTGTTACCTCAGTGTGTGTTACCTCAGTGTGTTACCTCAGTGTGTTACCTCAGTGTGTGTTACCTCAGTGTGTGTTACCTCAGTGTGTTACCTCAGTGTGTGTTACCTCAGTGTGTGTTACCTCAGTGTGTGTTACCTCAGTGTGTGTTACCTCAGTGTGTGTTACCTCAGTGTGTGTTACCTCAGTGTGTGTTACCTCAGTGTGTGTTACCTCAGTGTGTGTTACCTCAGTGTGTTACCTCAGTGTGTGTTACCTCAGTGTGTGTTACCTCAGTGTGTTACCTCAGTGTGTTACCTCAGTGTGTTACCTCAGTGTGTGTTACCTCAGTGTGTGTTACCTCAGTGTGTGTTACCTCAGTGTGTTACCTCAGTGTGTTACCTCAGTGTGTGTTACCTCAGTGTGTGTTACCTCAGTGTGTGTTACCTCAGTGTGTGTTACCTCAGTGTGTTACCTCAGTGTGTGTTACCTCAGTGTGTGTTACCTCAGTGTGTGTTACCTCAGTGTGTTACCTCAGTGTGTTACCTCAGTGTGTTACCTCAGTGTGTGTTACCTCAGTGTGTGTTACCTCAGTGTGTTACCTCAGTGTGTGTTACCTCAGTGTGTGTTACCTCAGTGTGTTACCTCAGTGTGTTACCTCAGTGTGTGTTACCTCAGTGTGTTACCTCAGTGTGTGTTACCTCAGTGTGTGTTACCTCAGTGTGTGTTACCTCAGTGTGTTACCTCAGTGTGTGTTACCTCAGTGTGTGTTACCTCAGTGTGTGTTACCTCAGTGTGTGTTACCTCAGTGTGTGTTACCTCAGTGTGTGTTACCTCAGTGTGTTACCTCAGTGTGTGTTACCTCAGTGTGTGTTACCTCAGTGTGTGTTACCTCAGTGTGTTACCTCAGTGTGTGTTACCTCAGTGTGTGTTACCTCAGTGTGTGTTACCTCAGTGTGTGTTACCTCAGTGTGTGTTACCTCAGTGTGTGTTACCTCAGTGTGTGTTACCTCAGTGTGTGTTACCTCAGTGTGTGTTACCTCAGTGTGTTACCTCAGTGTGTGTTACCTCAGTGTGTGTTACCTCAGTGTGTTACCTCAGTGTGTGTTACCTCAGTGTGTGTTACCTCAGTGTGTGTTACCTCAGTGTGTTACCTCAGTGTGTGTTACCTCAGTGTGTTACCTCAGTGTGTGTTACCTCAGTGTGTTACCTCAGTGTGTGTTACCTCAGTGTGTGTTACCTCAGTGTGTTACCTCAGTGTGTGTTACCTCAGTGTGTTACCTCAGTGTGTGTTACCTCAGTGTGTGTTACCTCAGTGTGTTACCTCAGTGTGTGTTACCTCAGTGTGTGTTACCTCAGTGTGTTACCTCAGTGTGTGTTACCTCAGTGTGTTACCTCAGTGTGTTACCTCAGTGTGTGTTACCTCAGTGTGTGTTACCTCAGTGTGTGTTACCTCAGTGTGTGTTACCTCAGTGTGTTACCTCAGTGTGTGTTACCTCAGTGTGTTACCTCAGTGTGTTACCTCAGTGTGTGTTACCTCAGTGTGTGTTACCTCAGTGTGTGTTACCTCAGTGTGTTACCTCAGTGTGTGTTACCTCAGTGTGTTACCTCAGTGTGTTACCTCAGTGTGTTACCTCAGTGTGTTACCTCAGTGTGTTACCTCAGTGTGTGTTACCTCAGTGTGTGTTACCTCAGTGTGTTACCTCAGTGTGTGTTACCTCAGTGTGTGTTACCTCAGTGTGTTACCTCAGTGTGTGTTACCTCAGTGTGTGTTACCTCAGTGTGTTACCTCAGTGTGTTACCTCAGTGTGTGTTACCTCAGTGTGTGTTACCTCAGTGTGTGTTACCTCAGTGTGTGTTACCTCAGTGTGTGTTACCTCAGTGTGTGTTACCTCAGTGTGTTACCTCAGTGTGTTACCTCAGTGTGTGTTACCTCAGTGTGTGTTACCTCAGTGTGTGTTACCTCAGTGTGTGTTACCTCAGTGTGTGTTACCTCAGTGTGTTACCTCAGTGTGTGTTACCTCAGTGTGTTACCTCAGTGTGTTACCTCAGTGTGTTACCTCAGTGTGTTACCTCAGTGTGTGTTACCTCAGTGTGTGTTACCTCAGTGTGTGTTACCTCAGTGTGTGTTACCTCAGTGTGTTACCTCAGTGTGTGTTACCTCAGTGTGTTACCTCAGTGTGTTACCTCAGTGTGTTACCTCAGTGTGTTACCTCAGTGTGTGTTACCTCAGTGTGTGTTACCTCAGTGTGTTACCTCAGTGTGTTACCTCAGTGTGTTACCTCAGTGTGTGTTACCTCAGTGTGTTACCTCAGTGTGTTACCTCAGTGTGTTACCTCAGTGTGTTACCTCAGTGTGTGTTACCTCAGTGTGTGTTACCTCAGTGTGTGTTACCTCAGTGTGTTACCTCAGTGTGTTACCTCAGTGTGTGTTACCTCAGTGTGTTACCTCAGTGTGTGTTACCTCAGTGTGTGTTACCTCAGTGTGTGTTACCTCAGTGTGTTACCTCAGTGTGTGTTACCTCAGTGTGTGTTACCTCAGTGTGTGTTACCTCAGTGTGTGTTACCTCAGTGTGTTACCTCAGTGTGTTACCTCAGTGTGTTACCTCAGTGTGTGTTACCTCAGTGTGTGTTACCTCAGTGTGTGTTACCTCAGTGTGTGTTACCTCAGTGTGTGTTACCTCAGTGTGTGTTACCTCAGTGTGTTACCTCAGTGTGTTACCTCAGTGTGTTACCTCAGTGTGTTACCTCAGTGTGTGTTACCTCAGTGTGTGTTACCTCAGTGTGTGTTACCTCAGTGTGTTACCTCAGTGTGTGTTACCTCAGTGTGTTACCTCAGTGTGTTACCTCAGTGTGTGTTACCTCAGTGTGTGTTACCTCAGTGTGTGTTACCTCAGTGTGTGTTACCTCAGTGTGTGTTACCTCAGTGTGTTACCTCAGTGTGTTACCTCAGTGTGTGTTACCTCAGTGTGTGTTACCTCAGTGTGTGTTACCTCAGTGTGTGTTACCTCAGTGTGTGTTACCTCAGTGTGTGTTACCTCAGTGTGTGTTACCTCAGTGTGTGTTACCTCAGTGTGTTACCTCAGTGTGTGTTACCTCAGTGTGTTACCTCAGTGTGTGTTACCTCAGTGTGTGTTACCTCAGTGTGTGTTACCTCAGTGTGTGTTACCTCAGTGTGTGTTACCTCAGTGTGTTACCTCAGTGTGTGTTACCTCAGTGTGTTACCTCAGTGTGTTACCTCAGTGTGTGTTACCTCAGTGTGTGTTACCTCAGTGTGTGTTACCTCAGTGTGTTACCTCAGTGTGTTACCTCAGTGTGTGTTACCTCAGTGTGTGTTACCTCAGTGTGTGTTACCTCAGTGTGTGTTACCTCAGTGTGTTACCTCAGTGTGTGTTACCTCAGTGTGTTACCTCAGTGTGTGTTACCTCAGTGTGTTACCTCAGTGTGTTACCTCAGTGTGTGTTACCTCAGTGTGTGTTACCTCAGTGTGTGTTACCTCAGTGTGTTACCTCAGTGTGTGTTACCTCAGTGTGTTACCTCAGTGTGTGTTACCTCAGTGTGTGTTACCTCAGTGTGTGTTACCTCAGTGTGTGTTACCTCAGTGTGTGTTACCTCAGTGTGTTACCTCAGTGTGTTACCTCAGTGTGTGTTACCTCAGTGTGTTACCTCAGTGTGTTACCTCAGTGTGTGTTACCTCAGTGTGTTACCTCAGTGTGTGTTACCTCAGTGTGTGTTACCTCAGTGTGTGTTACCTCAGTGTGTGTTACCTCAGTGTGTTACCTCAGTGTGTGTTACCTCAGTGTGTGTTACCTCAGTGTGTGTTACCTCAGTGTGTGTTACCTCAGTGTGTGTTACCTCAGTGTGTGTTACCTCAGTGTGTGTTACCTCAGTGTGTGTTACCTCAGTGTGTGTTACCTCAGTGTGTTACCTCAGTGTGTGTTACCTCAGTGTGTTACCTCAGTGTGTTACCTCAGTGTGTGTTACCTCAGTGTGTTACCTCAGTGTGTGTTACCTCAGTGTGTGTTACCTCAGTGTGTGTTACCTCAGTGTGTGTTACCTCAGTGTGTTACCTCAGTGTGTGTTACCTCAGTGTGTGTTACCTCAGTGTGTGTTACCTCAGTGTGTTACCTCAGTGTGTTACCTCAGTGTGTGTTACCTCAGTGTGTGTTACCTCAGTGTGTTACCTCAGTGTGTTACCTCAGTGTGTGTTACCTCAGTGTGTGTTACCTCAGTGTGTGTTACCTCAGTGTGTTACCTCAGTGTGTGTTACCTCAGTGTGTGTTACCTCAGTGTGTTACCTCAGTGTGTGTTACCTCAGTGTGTTACCTCAGTGTGTGTTACCTCAGTGTGTGTTACCTCAGTGTGTGTTACCTCAGTGTGTGTTACCTCAGTGTGTTACCTCAGTGTGTGTTACCTCAGTGTGTGTTACCTCAGTGTGTGTTACCTCAGTGTGTGTTACCTCAGTGTGTTACCTCAGTGTGTTACCTCAGTGTGTGTTACCTCAGTGTGTGTTACCTCAGTGTGTGTTACCTCAGTGTGTTACCTCAGTGTGTGTTACCTCAGTGTGTTACCTCAGTGTGTGTGTTACCTCAGTGTGTGTTACCTCAGTGTGTGTTACCTCAGTGTGTGTTACCTCAGTGTGTTACCTCAGTGTGTTACCTCAGTGTGTTACCTCAGTGTGTTACCTCAGTGTGTGTTACCTCAGTGTGTTACCTCAGTGTGTGTTACCTCAGTGTGTGTTACCTCAGTGTGTTACCTCAGTGTGTGTTACCTCAGTGTGTGTTACCTCAGTGTGTTACCTCAGTGTGTTACCTCAGTGTGTGTTACCTCAGTGTGTGTTACCTCAGTGTGTGTTACCTCAGTGTGTTACCTCAGTGTGTTACCTCAGTGTGTGTTACCTCAGTGTGTGTTACCTCAGTGTGTTACCTCAGTGTGTTACCTCAGTGTGTGTTACCTCAGTGTGTTACCTCAGTGTGTGTTACCTCAGTGTGTTACCTCAGTGTGTGTTACCTCAGTGTGTGTTACCTCAGTGTGTTACCTCAGTGTGTGTTACCTCAGTGTGTGTTACCTCAGTGTGTGTTACCTCAGTGTGTTACCTCAGTGTGTGTTACCTCAGTGTGTGTTACCTCAGTGTGTTACCTCAGTGTGTGTTACCTCAGTGTGTTACCTCAGTGTGTGTTACCTCAGTGTGTGTTACCTCAGTGTGTGTTACCTCAGTGTGTTACCTCAGTGTGTGTTACCTCAGTGTGTGTTACCTCAGTGTGTGTTACCTCAGTGTGTGTTACCTCAGTGTGTTACCTCAGTGTGTGTTACCTCAGTGTGTTACCTCAGTGTGTTACCTCAGTGTGTTACCTCAGTGTGTGTTACCTCAGTGTGTTACCTCAGTGTGTTACCTCAGTGTGTTACCTCAGTGTGTTACCTCAGTGTGTGTTACCTCAGTGTGTGTTACCTCAGTGTGTGTTACCTCAGTGTGTGTTACCTCAGTGTGTGTTACCTCAGTGTGTTACCTCAGTGTGTGTTACCTCAGTGTGTGTTACCTCAGTGTGTGTTACCTCAGTGTGTTACCTCAGTGTGTGTTACCTCAGTGTGTGTTACCTCAGTGTGTGTTACCTCAGTGTGTGTTACCTCAGTGTGTTACCTCAGTGTGTTACCTCAGTGTGTGTTACCTCAGTGTGTGTTACCTCAGTGTGTGTTACCTCAGTGTGTGTTACCTCAGTGTGTGTTACCTCAGTGTGTTACCTCAGTGTGTGTTACCTCAGTGTGTTACCTCAGTGTGTTACCTCAGTGTGTGTTACCTCAGTGTGTTACCTCAGTGTGTGTTACCTCAGTGTGTGTTACCTCAGTGTGTGTTACCTCAGTGTGTGTTACCTCAGTGTGTGTTACCTCAGTGTGTGTTACCTCAGTGTGTTACCTCAGTGTGTGTTACCTCAGTGTGTGTTACCTCAGTGTGTGTTACCTCAGTGTGTTACCTCAGTGTGTTACCTCAGTGTGTGTTACCTCAGTGTGTGTTACCTCAGTGTGTGTTACCTCAGTGTGTGTTACCTCAGTGTGTGTTACCTCAGTGTGTGTTACCTCAGTGTGTTACCTCAGTGTGTGTTACCTCAGTGTGTGTTACCTCAGTGTGTGTTACCTCAGTGTGTGTTACCTCAGTGTGTGTTACCTCAGTGTGTGTTACCTCAGTGTGTGTTACCTCAGTGTGTTACCTCAGTGTGTTACCTCAGTGTGTGTTACCTCAGTGTGTTACCTCAGTGTGTGTTACCTCAGTGTGTGTTACCTCAGTGTGTTACCTCAGTGTGTGTTACCTCAGTGTGTGTTACCTCAGTGTGTGTTACCTCAGTGTGTTACCTCAGTGTGTTACCTCAGTGTGTGTTACCTCAGTGTGTTACCTCAGTGTGTGTTACCTCAGTGTGTGTTACCTCAGTGTGTGTTACCTCAGTGTGTGTTACCTCAGTGTGTTACCTCAGTGTGTGTTACCTCAGTGTGTGTTACCTCAGTGTGTTACCTCAGTGTGTGTTACCTCAGTGTGTTACCTCAGTGTGTTACCTCAGTGTGTGTTACCTCAGTGTGTGTTACCTCAGTGTGTGTTACCTCAGTGTGTTACCTCAGTGTGTGTTACCTCAGTGTGTGTTACCTCAGTGTGTGTTACCTCAGTGTGTTACCTCAGTGTGTTACCTCAGTGTGTGTTACCTCAGTGTGTTACCTCAGTGTGTGTTACCTCAGTGTGTGTTACCTCAGTGTGTTACCTCAGTGTGTTACCTCAGTGTGTTACCTCAGTGTGTTACCTCAGTGTGTGTTACCTCAGTGTGTTACCTCAGTGTGTTACCTCAGTGTGTGTTACCTCAGTGTGTTACCTCAGTGTGTGTTACCTCAGTGTGTGTTACCTCAGTGTGTTACCTCAGTGTGTGTTACCTCAGTGTGTGTTACCTCAGTGTGTGTTACCTCAGTGTGTGTTACCTCAGTGTGTGTTACCTCAGTGTGTTACCTCAGTGTGTTACCTCAGTGTGTGTTACCTCAGTGTGTGTTACCTCAGTGTGTTACCTCAGTGTGTTACCTCAGTGTGTGTTACCTCAGTGTGTGTTACCTCAGTGTGTGTTACCTCAGTGTGTTACCTCAGTGTGTTACCTCAGTGTGTGTTACCTCAGTGTGTGTTACCTCAGTGTGTTACCTCAGTGTGTGTTACCTCAGTGTGTGTTACCTCAGTGTGTTACCTCAGTGTGTGTTACCTCAGTGTGTGTTACCTCAGTGTGTGTTACCTCAGTGTTACCTCAGTGTGTTACCTCAGTGTGTGTTACCTCAGTGTGTGTTACCTCAGTGTGTGTTACCTCAGTGTGTTACCTCAGTGTGTGTTACCTCAGTGTGTGTTACCTCAGTGTGTGTTACCTCAGTGTGTGTTACCTCAGTGTGTTACCTCAGTGTGTGTTCAGTGTGTTACCTCAGTGTGTGTGTGTTACCTCAGTGTGTTACCTCAGTGTGTGTTACCTCAGTGTGTGTTACCTCAGTGTGTGTTACCTCAGTGTGTGTTACCTCAGTGTGTGTTACCTCAGTGTGTTACCTCAGTGTGTTACCTCAGTGTGTTACCTCAGTGTGTTACCTCAGTGTGTGTTACCTCAGTGTGTGTTACCTCAGTGTGTTACCTCAGTGTGTTACCTCAGTGTGTGTTACCTCAGTGTGTTACCTCAGTGTGTTACCTCAGTGTGTGTTACCTCAGTGTGTTACCTCAGTGTGTTACCTCAGTGTGTTACCTCAGTGTGTTACCTCAGTGTGTGTTACCTCAGTGTGTGTTACCTCAGTGTGTGTTACCTCAGTGTGTTACCTCAGTGTGTTACCTCAGTGTGTGTTACCTCAGTGTGTGTTACCTCAGTGTGTGTTACCTCAGTGTGTGTTACCTCAGTGTGTGTTACCTCAGTGTGTTACCTCAGTGTGTTCCCTCAGTGTGTTACCTCAGTGTGTGTTACCTCAGTGTGTTACCTCAGTGTGTGTTACCTCAGTGTGTGTTACCTCAGTGTGTGTTACCTCAGGTGTTGGTAGTGCAGACTGTAGTTAGAGTTTTGCACATGTGACTCCAGTTGTGCCCACTGTCGTTTAGCAATCGAAAAAAACTAATTGCTCAAAAAAAGTTACGATGGTGCCCTCCCCCCCCCCCCCCCCCACATTCAACGGCGACATCTAGTGGAGAGATGAGGCATGACACATCAACTGCGTGTTTGTTTCCTTCCTCGTGATCACTTGACCTGTAGAACTCTGACTGCATCAATTCAACACGTTTTTTCATTTGTCTTCAAGCAGATTTTTTGTTTCCGACTGACTCAGAAGTTGTTCTCACAGATAAAACACAAACTCTTGCAAAATCAAACTAATCAGGCCAAGCTGCACGCCGGATCAGACGCTTCACCTCCTCAGAGATCTGACGCCATGAAACAAGGCAGCGATCCTGTGTTTTCACGCGAACTGACCCGGGGCTAGAGAGTGCCCCACGTGTGTGTGTGTGTGTGTGTGTGTGTGTGTGTGTGTGTGTGTGTGTGTGTGTGTGTGTGTGTGTGTGTGTGTGTGTGTGTGTGTGTGTGTGTGTGTGTGTGTGTGTGGGTGTGGTGTGTTATGGGGTGGTGGGGCTCTCCAGTCTCTGCCAGAGTCTATGGAACCTGATACTGGATGACTCCCCATTACAAGAATGTGAGTTTCCTTCTCTCGGAGCATCTGGCGCGACGCCCAACCACATCTCCATCTGTGTGATTGTGTTTGTGTGTGCGTGTGTGTGCGTGTGTGTGTGTTGTTAGTTTCTATTTGCCCTTTTTTCAGAATGAGCGGCCTCTCAGCACAGTGAGACATTCTTTGCATGATGGTTGTCTGATTTGTTTTCTGCTAACATGCCGTCACTTTCATGAGAGAAGAAGAGATGCTGCCCGGCAACACGTTTCAGATCGTACCAACACATAGGTGCTGATATTATTTACACATGGCAGGAACAGTTATAACATGGTTCAAACCAATCAGAATAAGAATACATGCTACTGCATATCCTCATACAACACAGGATGATGTCATCCAGATGTATGATGCCACCCGTTGGTGGTTTGTACGTGACATTTAGATTTCATAAACATTCGTCATCAAACGGTACAAAGGATCAATCCACTTAAATAAACCAACATAAAGTGTGACAGTAAGTTACAGATGAATGACACAACCTGTTTTCATCAGAAACCATACAGTATGTCTACAAGTTTATATTCTCATATCTTCTTTTCCAACATACCCAAACTATATTGTTATGAATTTCTGAACATATATTTACACAAGTTAATTATTTACTGATTTTTTTTGGCAAAAATGTGTCCTGTGTTTAATTTGGTGACTATGGATCAACATATTCGGTCACAATCTTTGTTCATGTCACTTTACATTGAATTAACAGATTCAACAGATTCAAAGAGTCCAGTGGAGAAATCAAGAACTCAGATCTCAAAAACTCAGATCTCAAGAACTCAGATCTCAAGAACTCAGATCTCAAGAACTCAGATCTCAAGAATTCTGCACTTCCTGGTGTGAAGTGGATCGGATACACGACAAAATACACAAATAAACAGAGACTCCTCCCGTTTGAGTTATAAAACATGAACAATATGATGAACTATTGAGACGTTAAAACTAAAGCTGGGAGAATAGAACGTGACCTTACTTTAGTGCTCTATGGTGTGGGTGTCTGTGAACACCAAAAGCATTTGAGCTAGCACCGTGATACGAGCTGTGAGTGTGTGAGTATGTTGTAATGTCTTGCGTCATTTGTATATTGATGGACCAAATGTTTAATGTTGTGGATTTCAGAGGTAACGGTATGTGTGATTTGTTGTCTTTTGTTTCTGTGTTAGCAGAAGAGTTACCACTGCGGTTTATTTATGTATTAGATAGATAGAATTGAGTTCAGACACCTAAATTGATTACAAATTACTTTAACACTTCTCTTAAACATAAAGAGAACTCGAGAAATAAAGATCCCGAACTCTAGTGTTGCGTCTGGTTTATTATCAAATTTCACCGGCCTACACATATACATATACCTACATATATACATAACCATTTATACATATACACATGTAGGCCTACATACACATTCATACATACATAAATACACACATACATATTTACATAAAACAATAAAAACAAAAAACTTGTCCCCATTACCCGTTACTTATGATGCTTCATCAATGCTGTTACTTCTATACTTCTCCAGTCATGTCTTTCAACTTTTTATTGAATATCACCAGATTTGTACTTTCTTTGATGTCATCAGTTAAAATATTCCACTGTTTCAGCCCACAGACAGATGTGCTCATGCTTTGTATGACTGTCCGGTGCTCTGTAATCACTCCGGTGCTCTTACCTGTGTTCCGGAGCGACGCAGACCAGCTCCTCTCCAGCTGAGCACCGCCGGTTCCCCTGGAAGCTCTTATAGCGACCGCAGAACCAACCCCTCGTCTCTTAGTCTCTGCAGGAATCTCTGGCACTGAGCTGCGATGGCGCCACGCCCAGGGAAGCTCTCGATGTTCACCTCTTAGATAAGATTTAAAAAATTCAAGCAATTTGAAATGCTAGATAATCTTTAGGTCTACTCGTTTATCTCACGATAACTTAAAGTTTGAATATCAAGCGAAAGATAAACATGAAATAGTTATGGCTCACGACTATACAACACTCCTCTCCTTTTATGTCCTATGAGGCTATTATTATGCTCCCCTGATTTTGTTTTTTTATTTATTTATTTTCTTTTGTGTTGTTGTGTTTGTTATTGTGTTCATTTCCTTTTTGGCGTGGTCTTCTTTACTTCCTGTACTGACGTTCTGTGTGACGAGGATTTGCTTCTCTGGAGAGCACTTTGTAAACTCTGTTTTTAAAGGTGCTATTTAAATAAAGTTATTATTATTAAGAATTGGATGTATTAATAATTGAAGCCAAATTGTGTGTGTTTTGTTTATTATTTTTAGTTGAAGTATGCATGTCAACATATTGATTTACATTTATTCACAGATCATCTTTTCCCCTCATTTAATAAACGGTAAAATGTTTATTTTATACTTGTGTTTAATTTCAAGTGTCACCATCTTCACGCCACGCGGCCCTCTCAACCCTCCTCTTCCTCATCAACGTCGAGTTAACATTGTAATGTATTTATGTGTGTGTGTGTGCGTGGTGTTATGAGGGGCCGTGAGGGACATTATTCAGAATACCCTCACACACACTAGTGAAATGCTCTCACACACACTAGTGAAATGCTCTCACACACACTAGTGAAATGCTCTCACACTCACTTGCAACGGAAGTTGCAGTGTTGCCAGGTCCGCGGTTTTCCCACGGAATTGGGCAACTTTTGAATTGTGTGTCCGCTGGTTCGGGTAGACCTATTTTGCGTGCAAATTACATGAATATCTTTAAATAAAAATCCATATTTTTTTTTTTTACAATTTTCTTTTTATTCAACAATAAGAACACAAATACAACAAGTCATCAACAACATCGACAACCAGAATAAAAAATAAAAAAAAAGGGTAAAAGAACAGAAAAACCTGCTGTCATGTCAATTCTGTGTCAACTGCCATCGGGTCCACTTCCTCCATTTACTGTCCATCTGTGATCCTGTCAGCCGTCGCCTGTGTCAGTCTTTCCATCATATGTATTTCCCCCACTGTGTCCACCCAATGGGTCTGAGTGGGTAAGTCCTCAGTCCCCCATTTCCTTGTAATTACCTTTTTACCTGCAACCATGAGTATCTTGAATAGATACGAATCCCCATCATGCACAATATTCTCTGAGTAAATATACAGATACATCAGCTCATGTTTCATAGGAAATGCGTATCCCAGAATCTCTTGTGTTATCCTATGGACCATTTCCTAAAACTCTTATTTTGTGGCAATTCCAGAATATATGTGCATGGTTAGCATCAGATGACCCACAGTTCCTCCAACATGACTTTCTTGTTTCAGAATAGTTATTTGATATTTTGGGTGTGATAAAGAACCGTATCAGATTTTTCCAAGAAAACTCTCCAGGCTCGTGAACAGGTTGTTGTCTTATGTTTTTCCCACATCTTATCCCATTCGTCTTCAGGTATTTCCATGCCAAATTCTCTTTCCCATTTTTTTTATATACCCTGTTGTGCTTTTGTCAGCCATCAATGCCTTATATAATGTAGTTATAGTCCTGACCCGCTTCCCTTTATATGTATCGATCATTACTTGTACTACCATGTTCATTTCTAGAGAGAGCTCCTGTCCAATCCGTTTCCCATAATAATCCCGTATCTGTAGATATTTGTAAAATTCCCGCCAATCCAGGCCATATGCCGTTTTCAAGTCTTGAAAGCTCATTATCTTCCCCTTATTCACCAGCGTGCACCATGCTGTAATGCCCTTATCCGCCCACTGTCCGAGTCCCCCACGGTGCCCAGCTGATTTAAAACTGTTATCAAAAGCCACCCATTTTAATATTTTTGCGTCCTTCTCCACCTTATTATGTCTAAGTAGTTTGAACCATAATTCCAAGGTAAATTTTGTGATCGAATCCATTTGATTTCTAACCTTCTTAAATGTTTCCCTATCTCCTATAATACTCTGTATCGGACACATTCCAAATGATTTTTCCATTTCTTTCCATTTTGCTTCGTAGTCCAGTTTACACCAACAGTGTACGTATCTCAGCTGGGCCGCGTGGTAGTACTCTTTCAGGTTTGGCAGACTCAGGCCCCCCTTCTCCCTCTTCAGCTGGAGAGTTTTGAACCTCACTCTTGGCCTCTTCCCCCCCCCCATATAAATCTGGATATCATCCTGTCCCATGTTATGAATTGTGTTTGAGGTATCTCTATTGGTAATGCTTGGAACAAATATAAAAGTCTGGGTAATACATTCATTCTTGTTAATTCTATCCTTGAGCTAAAATCCAATGTTAGGGTGGTCCATCTATGTAGATCTTTTAGTAGTTCTTGGTTAATTTTATCATAATTTGCCCGATATAGTCCTGATATGTTTCTAGTCACTTCTACCCCTAAATAATTAATTTTCTTTAGATTCCAATTTAAATTGAATTTTTCTCTGATCTCCTTGGGTGGTGTATAATTGATGGTGAGTACTTGGGTCAGTGGCGTCCCTAGGCTAAAAAACATCCGGGGCTAAAGCCCCGGATGTTTTTTAATTAGCCCCGAATGTTAATTTCAAAAACAAAAACAAAAAAGATTTGGCACACAAAAGGTTAACACCTCCAGGTCGCACGTGACGTCATTCACCCAAAGCAGCGGAGTCAGACTGGCAGCAGGCGCACGTAACAGCAAGCTGCTGTCTGAGAGTGTTTCTATGTCTACACATTTCGCTGCTTCACTCTTCTGGGCTAAGCCCAGCGCCGCCGCTCCCATAACGCGCATCGCTCTGCCGTGATACCAGCCCTTAAGCAATTTAGCAGAAGCAACGGCGTTACTAAACAACATATTGGCCTCAGCGGAGACAATCAGAACACTGTCTAATGCAGGGCTATTCAACTTCAGTAGCAAGTGGGCCGAATAAGAAAATCACGGGGGGTGTGAGGGCGGCACAGAATATTGATAAAATAATGGCTAAAAATGAAAAACAGTAATGTATATTTCCACAGGTAAACAGTCACACACGAAAATGCGTCGGTATTGTGTGGCAAAAGTGTTGCGAACAAGCTTCACTATAAACATGTTTCAAAGTGTAAATATCCGCTCAAGGTAACCAGTTGTTTCAGATCCCTTCAACCAAACTGTTCCCATGGAAACATAAGAAATGTGACTAATGCATCAATATATAAATTACTTGAGCTGAAGCTAATATCTGGTGGCGCACAGGCTGCATGTCTTTGAGTGCAGACTCCTTTTGCGTGAAAGGATCGAAACCAGGTCGGGCGATCTTTTTTTAATTTTATTTTTTCTAAAATGTATTTCTTCATCCGTGGCTGTGATGCGCTGCTTACTTATACAATCGTAATCGCCGAAATGGATATGAACGGTGGCTTAAAGATCTCCAGCAATATGTTTGTGAATGTGTGACGAATCTGGTGAGCGAGACAGAGCCCCGCTGCAGATGTGAAGAGAACACAACGCACGCGCAGGGAAACCAGTAGGTCTGAAAACCAGTAGGGGTGTAACACCGGCAACCAACACGGTGCGTAACATAAAGATGTAACCATACAGGTTTGGTTGAGGCAACAGTGAAACTCAATGGCTCTGGGTTAGATGTCTCAATGTATAAAAGAGGCGTGTCCGTCAGTTTAATTTTTTCTGACAAAGCTATACTGCTTTGCAGGCAGTCTTGCGGGCCGTAGTTAAACTCAAACTAGTTGAATAGGCCTGGTCTAATGCCTCAACTGTTCGGCAGCAGCCGGTGTTACACCCCTACTGGTTTTCAAACCTACTGGTTTCCCTGCGCGTGCGTTGTGTTCTCTTCACATCTGCAGCGCTCACCAGATTCGTCACACATTCACAAACATATTGCTGGAGATCGTCAAGCCACCGTTCATATCCATTTCGGCGATTACGATTGTATAAGTGAGCAGTGCATCACAGCCATGGATGAAGAAATACATTTTAGAAAAAATAAAAATAAAAAGATCGCCCGACCTGGTTTCGATCTCTTTCACGCAAAAGGAGACTGCGCTCAAAGACGCGCAGTCCGTGCGCTGCGACACCAGATATTAGCTTCTGCTCAAGTAATTTATATATTGATCCATTAAGTCGAAGGGATCTGAAACAACTGGTTACCTTGAGCGGATATGTACACTTTGAAACATGTTTAGCGATGCTTGTGCGCAACATAAGAAATGTGACTTAATGGAAATCCACATGTTGGTTCAAATGATCTCTTAAATGAACACAAATGACAACAGAAATCTTTCTCATGATTTTGGATTCCACTAGATGTGTCACAGTTTCAGCTCCACACCCTCCTCACTCCCCGTCATCAGTCTAACTCTCTTCACCTGTTGTCACAGTTCAGCTCCTCACTCTGTGGTTCAGTCACTCCCACCTGTCAGTCTGACTTCCTTCACCTGTTCACACACCTGTCTTTGATCACTAATCAAATCCCGATATAGTCTCCTGCCTCACACACACCTGGCCAGATTGTTCTTCCTTTTCTATGCCAGACTCTCCAGCACTTGTTCCTAGACGGATTTCCTGTTGCCGACCCTGCCTGTCCCTGGTTAACCCCTCACTGATCATCTCGTCATGGTCACATGACCTCGATGTGCATCAAGTCCACCAAACATATGACGCTCCCAGTGAAGTAGATCACGAGGCGTCAGGCACGTGCACAGATAGAGCCCTAGTGGTGCTCAAGCTCCTCCCCTTTGCCCTGGATGAGTAAAGGGCCCTTTTTGCTGGAGACACATTTTTTTTATTCATCCGTATTTAAGAATAAGAGTTTCTCTCTCTGTCATCAAGTCCCCCCCAAATGTGTTTTAATATCCGACGGGGCATTTATTTGAGTTATTGTGAGAATTTCGCCTAGACCCGCTCCGTTGTTTTGTGATAAATCAACCACAACATTAGCGCTGCTGAAAACATGACGTCACAACTGGTCCGACGGTTCCTAAAAAAATAAACAAAAACTCCGTGATTTCAAAGCCTCGTCCAGCTGTTTACTGACGTTAGTTATGTTTAGAGAATAGAGAGAGGGAGCGAGAGAGAAGAGAAGAGAGAGGAGAGAGAGAAAGAGAGAGAGGGAGAGAGAGAATTCAAGAGAAAGAGAGAGAGAGAAAGAGAGAGAATTCTTATTCCGTTCTATTCAACAGGGGCTAGTCTAGGATTTTCGTGGCCAGACTGAAAAAAAAATCATACGGCCTCTCTTGTTCAGAGGGCCGGGCCAAATGTGGAGGCGGGCCGTATCCGGCCCGCGGGCCTTAGTTTGAGGACCACTGCTCTTGGCTGTTGATGTCTATCAATATCGCTCATTTTGAAAATGACGTAAGAGGGCGATACGGATCTGTATCAGACCAGCGAGGAGGGCAATACGTGGCTGGCATGAAGACCCATTAGCCAATCAGAACGCTTGTACTGTTGTTGCTATATAATAATTCATCTTTATTCATAAAGAACATGTAAGCTAGCTGTCTGATGCTGCCAGAGGAAACGCAGGTCGAGGATGTATTGCATCATCAGTGTAATGCTGCTTATGCTTCAACTCTGTCAGAATTTTTTTTGGGCATTGGGTGCCCTTTTTTTGGGTTTGAGCACCTGCCCCCCAACATGTCTGTGCACGTGCCTGCGAGGCGTGCTTCAGGACGGGGGTCACTGACCTTATGGAACTGAGACTTCAACAAACTACCACGGGCTAAGAGTTTGATATAAACTCCCAACGAGGCCTTCAGGGACTCGTTGAGCTGCGGAGCCTGGAGCCTTTTTACCAGTTTGTTCCTGCCCAGCTTTTTGAACACTTAACAAATGGTATTAATATTACAGTTTTTTTTCAGGCGCTACCAAGCGTTTGTCCAAACAGTGGTCACATTTTCAAAACTCTAAACACAATTAGCACAGCATCGTGTTTTGTGGCCGTACCATTCACAGGTTTCATGTCAGAAAAACAATATGCAGTCAGTGAACACATTTTCACCATGCTTACTGTAAGAGCCACAAGTGTGTTTTTAGTATATTTAAGTTTCAGAATTGTTTATAATTTAATATTTAGAATTATGCTCACGGTGGAGGAATTATAAGTTAAATACATTGAAAAATCTTTATGTTAATGACTGACGCTCGGGCCAGGCTATTTAATGACGTCATGACGGCAACAGGTGTAAGAGCAGAGCCGCATTAAACATGAGAGATATAGTTTTTTTACCGTAAGACTATGAGATCGTTTTGAACGTTTATTATTTTGTGTTCTTTGTTCGCGTTTTTGCTGTTTAAAATAAAATCGAAAGAAAAGGAAATGAACGGTCTCCTGTCATGTGAGAGGAAACTCACTGTGTCTGCAGCTCTTTAGCGGATTAAGAAAACAATAACGATGGAACGCCGCTACATGAGTAAAAAAACTACCTCTTCTGAGGAGTTGACAAGTGGATTTCAGATGCTAGCTGAAAACCGAGGAAAGGATCTAAAAGCCCGAGCGCTGCGCCGTGGTGCTGCTGACCGAACGAAAACATCGGAAAAGGTTGGAAATACTTTTTGAACATTTGCACGCAATTTGCGCATTGCTTTATTAATATGATGTCCGAAGATAAGGAGTTAATGAATGCTGAAAGAACGGAAGCTAAGAGAAGCAGAAAGTTAACGGAGAAAGCACTGGATGAGAAACTGCACAGGCTCATTGGAACCAGGAGAGGAGTATTAGCTCGGATAACTGGAAAAAGAAACGAAATTGAAAGTTTAATGAGTGATGCGGGCAATCTTCAAAAAGTGCAAAAGTTAATGCATAAGGATTTAAACCCTCTTGTCAGTGAGCTTAAAAAGATCAGCGGACAAGTGGGAGAGCTTCTATCTGAAGAAGAAAAAGATGCAGATATTTACAACTGGTTGGGGCCAAAGCTGATGACTATGAGACAGTTTGCAGTAGAAGCTGAGCAATGGATGATGTGTGCTTTGAGTGAAAAAGAAATGAGCAAAAAAAGTACAGCTGATGATGATGACGAAGACGGTGATCAGGATGAAGATAAAGAGGATGTGGATCCTGAGGATAGTGCTTCACAAGTGACAAGCGTATCTGCCCGGTCAGGCAGGTCATCAGTGTGTGCTTCTGAAGAAGCAAAGCTAGCTGGCCTGGTGGAACGCGCCTCAACTTTACAGAAGAAGCAGGAGCTTGAGTTGGAGTCAGCGCTTATTAAAGCCAAGCTGGAAAGGCTGACTTTGGATGCAGCAATTGCTGAAAAAAGAGCTCAAGTAAATGTGCTTAAAAGCTATGAGAAATCAGAGGATGGCATGAACAGCTATCTGTACTCACAACTTGAAGTGCAAAAGGAGGAGCAAGAACTTTTCCCACACACTAGCACAACTATACGTGGAGCTACAGTTCGAATGCGACCGCAGCAACTTACAGATCAACAAGCTGCGAGGCCAAGACAGACAGACAGACAGCGTGACAGACAGACAGACAAGCGTGACAGAGAGACAGAAGCAGGAATGCAATTCTTCAAGTAATGCAAAAGCAAAATCTGATCACGGAAATGTTGGTTAATCACCAGAAACAAGCTCAGCTACCAGTTAAAGAGGTTCCAGTTTTTAAGGGTGATCCACTTACCTACAGATCATTTATCAGAGCTTTTGAACAAGCTATTGAACAGAAAACTGATAGTGATCCAGACAAACTGTCCTACCTGCAACAACACGGCAGGAGAACCGCAGGAACTCGTAGGTAGCTGTGAGCACATGCCATCACGCAGAGGGTTCAGGGAAGCCAAACGACTGCTTCAGAACAACTATGGAGATGAGCTGATGATAGCGCTTACATTGACAAGGCCTTAAAGTGGCCACAAATCCAGTCTGAAGATGCGAAAGCACTGAATACTTATGGTATATTTCTGACTGGATGTCGAAACACAATGTAACACCCTGTTAAATGTTGTGTCTGTCTCCCCAGTAATTTGTCATTCCCTACACCTGCCCTCAGCCTCTCCTGATTGTGTCATTCCCGTCACCTGCCCTCAGCCTCTCCTGATTGTGTCATTCCCATCACCTGCCCTCAGCCTCTCCTGATTGTGTCATTCCCTACACCTGCCCTCAGCCTCTCCTGATTGTGTCATTCCCGTCACCTGCCCTCAGCCTCTCCTGATTGTGTCATTCCTGTCACCTGCCCTCAGCCTCTCCTGATTGTGTCATTCCCATCACCTGCCCTCAGCCTCTCCTGATTGTGTCATTCCCCTCACCTGCCCTCAGCCTCTCCTGATTGTGTCATTCCTGTCACCTGCCCTCAGCCTCTCCTGATTGTGTCATTCCCTCAGCCTCTCCTGATTGTGTCATTCCGTCACCTGCCCTCAGCCTCTCCTGATTGTGTCATTCCCGTCACCTGCCCTCAGCCTCTCCTGATTGTGTCATTCCGTCCCACCTGCCCTCAGCCTCTCTGATTGTGTCATTCCGCCACCTGCCCTCAGCCTCTCCTGATTGTGTCATTCCCTACACCTGCCTCAGCCTCTCCTGATTGTGTCATTCCGTCACCTGCCCTCAGCCTCTCCTGATTGTGTCATTCCGTCACCTGCCCCAGCCACTCCCGTCTCGCTGATCCCTGATGTCCCACACCTGTGTTTCCCCACCTTATATATTCTCCCAGTCTTTGCTTTGTTCCTGCCAGATTGTTGTGTGTTTGCCCTCGTGTCAAATTGCTCATTTTCAAGTAAAACATTTGAGTCGGACGTTTCTTCTGCACTTGAGCTTACCCGTGATTCTGTGACACACAATGGCAGATGGAGTTCATGGCGGAGATGGATAATCCCACAAATATGAGAATTGTGGTATCCAAATTGCCATATAAAATGAAAGAGATGGCGCAATGTAGCATTTGACCTCAAGGAAGGTAGAGGTCACAGAGCAAGATTTGCTGATCTTGTTAACTATATTGACCGTCAAGCAAAGATCGCCATGGACCCACTCTTTGGAGACTTCCAAGACAGACGCACATCTACAGTCAGCAAAGGAGAAACTTTTCAAAAGTGGAACGAGGAAGCAACCGCAACAAATGTGTGGATGGAGAGGAAAAGGCGGATGCAACAACATGGCAGGCCAACCCAGTTCAGGCAGCTAACGCCTTCGAGCCGCCATGTCTTTTCTGTCAAAAGAATCACACATTGGAATCGCGCAGCAAGATTAAAGGGCTAGCACACAGGGATCGTGTAGAATTCTTGAAAACAAAGGGAATATGCTTTGGATGTTTAACACGAGGACACCTTAGCAAAACGTGCAAGAAGAGGATGGTGTGCACACAGTGCTCACAGAAACACCCAGACATCCTTCACACAGCGAAAGAAGCCAACACTCATATGTCATATGAAGTGAGGACAGTTCTTCAAATGAAGAGGTCTCAGGAGCCCAGAACTCAGTTAAACCAGAAATAGTTGGCTATGCTGGGACAGGAAACACAGAGTGCATGCTATCGATTGTACCAGTGAAAGTAAGATCCTGTAAAGGTGGAAGGTGTATAGAGACGTATGCTTTTATAGTACGTTCTGTACAGACGAGCTTCGAAAGAGGCTGAACATTAAAGGAAAAGCGACTCAGATATTATTGAGCACTATGGCTCAAGATAAACCTGGTGAGCAGAAGCTCATCAACAGTCACATGCTCTCAGAACTGGAGGTGTGCGGCCTTGAGGACACGAGGTACGTCCAGCTACCCAAAGTCTTCACGCACAGCAGCATCCGGTCCAAAAGGAAAACATTCCGATGCAACAACATCTGCAAAAATGGCCGTATCTGCATGAAGTAACCTTACCACACATCGACGCTGAGGTAGAACTTCTCATTGGAGCTAACATCCCAAAGGCAATGGAGCCGTGGCAGATAATTAATAGTCGGGATGATGGGCCCTACGCTGTGAGGACTGTCCTGGGCTGGATGGTGTGTGGACCCGCAAAGAACGAGACGACTGATTCCAAGATGGAGTCGGCTCATTGCAGCGTAAACCGAATTTCAGTGTCTGAACTAGAACAGCTCATGGTTCAGCAGTACAACACAGACTTTCCAGAACGGCGCTATGGTGACAAGGAAGAGATGTCGCAAGAAGACAAGCAGTGTCTGCACTCAGTGCAACAGACAACAAAGTTTGTGGATGGACGTTGCTGCGTAGGACTTCCATTGAAACATGAAGCAGCTAACATGCCAAGTTACCGCTGTATGGCAGGACAGCGAGCTGCTAGTCTGAAGAGAGAACTGAAAAAGAATGATGTCTTTCTTGAAGACTATAAAGGCTTCATGAAAAGCATATTGGATAAAGGCTACACAGTTGAAGTTCAAGAGGCTACCAAACCGTCACAGTGGAGGTATGTCAGAACATCACAAAATCCTGCTGATCAAGCCACCAGAGGCATGAAAGTTAAGAGCTTCATAGAAGATGATATGTGGAACAAAGGACCTCAGTTTCTGTTGTGGCCAGAAAGTGAATGGCCACAGAGGCCAGATAATGAGAAGCAAGACACGCAGGAAGATCCAGAGGTCAGAAACATGGCTGTGTATCCTTGCCGAGGAGAGTGCTGACCCTGTGAACAAACTGCTTCAGTACTACTCAAGTTGGGACAGACGGAAGAGAGCAGTCGCATGGATTTTGAGTCAAGGAAACTCTGATCCACCTGAAGGACAAAAGAAAAGAATTACAGCACTCCATTGGTCAAGTCAAAGAAAATCCACAAATACTGAAATTACGTATGCAGCAACAAATGAAAAAGGTCAAATCTGACGTAGAAAAGAACACACTAAGCTGGGAACAGTTGCTGGCTGCAGAAGTGGAAGTTATCCGACATAGTCAGAAGCAATGGTTTCCTGATGAAGTGAAGGCCCTCTACGGTAGTGGAACTGTCAAGAGAAGTAGTCAGCTTTACAAGGTTGATCCCACTTTGCAAGATGGCATCTTAAGAGTTGGAGGACGACTGGATAAATCGACAGAAAGTGCCAAACACCCAGCAATTCTGTCAAAAGACTCCCTCATTTTGCTTGATCTGCATGAAAAGACTGGACATTGTGGGCGCAACTACATGTTGTCGCACTTAAGACAAAAGTTTTGGATTCCGAAAGCAACCTCAGCCATCAGAAAACTGATCTCAAGATGCACAGTCTGCAGGAAACTCAAAGGCAGAGTGGGAGAGCAAAAGATGGCGAATCTGCCAGAAGATCGCCTAACACCAGACCAGCCACCATTTACCAATGTGGGCGTAGATTACTTTGGCCCCTTTGAAGTCAAACGGGGCCGGAGCACTGTCAAAAGGTACGGTGTGATGTTTACCTGCCTCGCCATGAGAGCAGTGCATATAGAGATAGCAGACAGTCTTGACTCCAGCTCTTGCATCATCGCCATACGCCGCTTCATAAGTAGAAGAGGCCAGGTCTCCATCATGCGCTCTGACAATGGGACAAACTTTGTCGGCGCAGAAAAAGAGTTGCGAGTGGCCATTGAGAGCTTGAATGAGTTAAAGATTGAAAAATCGTTGCAAAAAAAAAGGATGTTCACCAGCCCAGCTGCTTCCCACCAAGGAGGAGTTTGGGAGCGGCAGATTCGTACTGCACGGAGAATCCTTGGCGCACTTGTGAGAGAACAGACCGTCACTGACGACCTCCAGACACTGATGTGTGATGTCGAAAGTATCATTAATGGATGACCATTCACGAGCCCGTCCGATGACTCATGCCACATGGAGCCTCTGACGCCCAATCATCTGCTGTTGATGAAAGTGCAACCCAACATGCCACCGGGAACCTTCAACGAGAACGATCAGTATGCAAGGAGACGCTGGAGGCAAGTACAGAACCTCGCAGATCTGTTTTGGACCAGATGGACTCGAGAATACTTACCTCTCCTCCAGGAACGGCAGAAATGGTCAAGGTTGAAGAGAAACTTCCAGCATGGAGATGTGGTGCTAGTAGTCGACAGCTCATCACTTTGTCACGCGTTACTCCCAACACTGTTCATCACCATGGTGACCAGTGAACAGGTTCATCACCATGGTGACCAGTGGATCTCCAGGACCTTTCCATGACTTTAAACCAAATTTCCATGATTAAACATTTTGTGAAAACTCTGTCTATACGTGACAAAGTGAGAAGATGTAGTATTTAAAATAACAATGAGAATTCCAAAGCATACTGTATATATACCGTGTAAATTAACATTTGAATAAAACAAATTTGCATTACTTTTCCAAATATTTTGGGATTTTATTTTTTTCAATTACTTTTCTAGGCCTGCTAATAGCCATTTAAAAATTCCATGACTTTTCCAGGTTTTCCATGACCGTACGGACCCTGTTTTGAATAAAGGGTTGAAAATGAAAGTGTTTTTGTTTTTTTATCCGATTAATCGATTAATCGATAAAATAATCAACCGATTAATCGATTATCAAAATAATCGTTAGTTGCAACCCTAACCCAAACCATACCGGACTCCAGTGGAACTGTACGCAGAGTGAAGCTGCAGACTACAACCAGCACGCTGGAGAGACCCGTCAACAAGCTGTTTACTGCAAGAAGCAACGTGAACACAAGAAGACCAGATGATGAAGAAATGTAAAAAAAAGACTGTTAAACAAGACTTAGATTAGCAGTGATTATGAAGATTTGTTTAGTTTGATACTTGACTCAGTTGTTGGCTCTTTGAATTTAAGTTATTTGGTAATGGTGTAATCTTTAAGCTTAACCATTAGGGCCGGATATGTAAGAGCCACAAGTGTGTTTTTAGTATATTTAAGTTTCAGAATTGTTTATAATTTAATATTTAGAATTATGCTCACGGTGGAGGAACTATAAGTTAAATACATTGAAAGATCTTTATGTTAATGACTGACGCTCGGGCCAGGCTATTTAATGACGTCATGACGGCAACAGGTGTAAGAGCAGAGCCGCATTAGACATGAGGGATATAGTTTTTTTACCGTAAGACTGAGATCGTTTTGAACGTTTATTATTTTGTGTACTTTGTTAGCGTTTTTTGCTGTTTAAAATAAAATCGAAAGAAAAGGAAATGAACGGTCTCCTGTCATGTGAGAGGAAACTCATTGTGTCTGCAGCTCTTTAGCGGATTAAGAAAACAACAACGACGGAACGCGACACTTACATTTTCTTAACAGACGAGCTATACCTCCCAACAAACTTATGGATTGTTTTTGTATTATTTACGAATGTTGACACACAACATCCCTCAATGGCAAAAACAATATTCCAAACCAGTTTTTGTAATGTCAGCAACAGCCAGTGTTTTGAAACCTGGTGGACTTTGACTGGAAGGACTTTGTGAAGTGTAAACAAGAGTTATTCTTTGACAGAATAATTTCATTTTGAGACAGATTTCCAGTGTTTTGGTAAAGTTAGTGTCTGCAGAAAAAGATGTGTTCTATTTTGAAATGAAGAGTTAGTATATATTTTACAAAATGTGTTTTTGACAAGAAAAGTATCCATTTGGCCAATTGTGCTTTGTAGGTGTGAGTCTGTGTTAAGAGTTTAGAAAAAGTATCTGAAGTATGGGTGAGCGCTTGTTAGCGATTGAAAAAAACTGTAATATTAGTTTTAGTTTTAGCCTACGGCGAGATATTAATAAAAACTACTTGGGGCCATCCTGGCTTTGATTAAACACAGAAACGTCGGCCTTTTGTCTGTATCGGACCAGATGATACAGGGAGGCTAAGCCCAAAGGGGGGCTAAACCCAAAGGGAGGCTAAACCCAAAGGGAGGCTAAACCCAAAGGGGGGCTAAACCCAAAGGAGGGCTAAACCTAAAGGGGGCTAAACCCAAAGGGAGGCTAAACCCAAAGGGGGGCTAAACCCAAAGGAGGACTAAACCTAAAGGGGGGCTAAGCCTTAAGGGGGGCTAAACCCAAAGGGGGGCTAAACCCAAAGGAGGGCTAAGCCAAAAGGGGGGCTAAGCCCAAAAGGGGGGCTGAACCTAAAGGGGGGCTAAACCCAAAGGGGGGCTAAACCCAAAGGGAGGCTAAACCCAAAGGGGGGCTAAACCCAAAGGGAGGCTAAACCCAAAGGAGGGCTAAACCCAAAGGGGGGCTAAGACAAAAGGGAGGCTAAGCCCAAAGGGGGGCTAAACCCAAAGGGGGGCTAAGCCCAAAGGAGGGCTAAACCTAAAGGGGGGCTAAGCCAAAAGGGAGGCTAAACCCAAAGGGGGGCTAAACCTAAAGGGGGGCTAAGCCCAAAGGGGGGCTAAACCCAAAGGGGGGCTAAACCCAAATGGAGGCTAAGCCCAAAGGGGGGCTAAGCCCAAAGGAGGGCTAAATCTAAAGGGGGGCTAAGCCAAAAGGGAGGCTAAACCCAAAGGGGGGCTAAACCCAAAGGGGGGCTAAGCCCAAAGGGGGGCTAAACCCAAAGGGAGGCTAAGCCCAAAGGGGGGCTAAACCCAAAGGGGGGCTAAGCCCAAAGGAGGGCTAAACCTAAAGGGGGGCTAAGCCAAGGGGCTAAACCCAAAGGGGGCTAAACCTAAAGGGGGGCTAAGCCTAAAGGGGGCTAAACCCAAAGGGGGGCTAAACCCAAAGGGGGGCTAAGCCAAAGGGGGGCTAAGCCCAAAGGGGGGCTAAACCCTAAAGGGGGCTAAGCCCAAAGGGGGGCTAAACCCAAAGGGGGCTAAACCCAAGGGGGCTAAGCCTAAAGGGAGGCTAAGCCCAAAGGGTGGCTAAACCCTAAAGGGGGCTAAGCCCAAAGGGGGGCTAAACCTAAAGGGGGGCTAAACCTAAAGGGGGCTAAGCCTTAAGGGGGGCTAAGCCCAAAGGGGGCTAAACAAAGGGGCTAAGCCAAGGGGCTAAGCCCAAAGGGGGGCTAAGCCCAAAGGAGGGCTAAACCCAAAGGGGGGCTAAGCCTAAAGGGGGCTAAGCCCAAAGGGCTAAGCCTTAAGGGCTAAACCCAAAGGGGCTAAGCCTAAGGGGGCTAAGCCCAAGGGGCTAAGCCTAAAGGGGGGCTAAGCCTAAAGGGAGGCTAAACCCTAAAGGGGGCTAAGCCTAAAGGTGGGCTAAACCCAAAGGGGGGCTAAACCTAAAGGGGGGCTAAACCTAAAGGGGGGCTAAACCCTAAGGGGGGCTAAACCTTAAGGGGGGCTAAGCCCAAAGGGGGGCTAAGACTAAAGGGGGGCTAAACCCAAAGGGGGCTAAACCCAAGGGGGGCTAAGACCAAATGGGGGGCGGTAAGTGTGGCTATGTTTGCACGCGCAGTGCGTGACATCATTTCAGGGTCATAGTGATATTTTATTCTGATTTGGAAAAAATCACAGATACAAATGAACTCGTTCAGTGTCAAATATACCATTCAATGGAAAATTATATATATATATTAATATATATATATATATAAATATATTAATATATATATATATTACTATCTGACTTGCTGGTGACTCGGTGCATCGTTACTCGATGTCGTGTCTCCCCAGCGACCAATCGCTGTGAGCGAGCGCCGGGCAGCCCCGCCCCCTTGTCGTGCAAGCAGCGCGAGGAGGAGCTGAGCAGCGCGTGCGCTGAAGCGAGACGACACATCAAAGATCTTTTATTGAGGGGATAACGCCATCAACTTTTATCGCTGGGCGTGTTTATTTTGTTTGGCTCGCGTGGTGCCTGAGGGCGACCCGGTGCCCGCAGGCACCGTGTTGATCCCCAAACCAACGGGCGATGTCACGACGACCTCGCACACTGACTGCACGCAGCCTGTCGTGTGGTTACATTCCAATTATTAAATTAATTGGACATAATAATGTGTTTGTAGCGTGTTAAACATACAGTAGTTTAAACATGTGGCACTGTACAGCCCAGCCCTGCACACACACACACACACACACACACGCACGCACACACGCACACACACACACACACACACACACACACGCACACACACACACAGACACACACACACAGACAGACTCACACAGACTCACAGAGGGATAATGCGGGAGCAGAAGGGGATGTTTGTTCCGTAAGCATTTATTTAGTCGTTAAACACAATGTCAGTCTCTGATGCGCAGCAGTGATTGTGCTGCAGACATCGAGTCATCGCTGAAGGAGGAAGAGGAGTCGCCTGGAAGAGACGCACAACTTGTAAACTCGTTAAGAGAGGAATGAAGGACAAACGGTTCGCTGTGTTGTTTTTTGTCAATAGTGAAATATTGTGGTTTCACATGTTGGTTCACTTGGTGTCAAGTCAAACGTGATTAGATTTTCTATCCGGAATTTATAAATAGAAATTAAAACATGTAAATAAGAATATAGATAATTGGGGTGTAAACAAAGCACGTATAGGAATAATTAGAGATAATTGTAAAATAAAACAGGCAATTGGGAAACGGGGCGGAGGCTTATAGACCGGAAATAACCACGGGGCGCACTTAAGGGGGTGGTAAACAAACGCCGCGAGGAAATAGGAGAGTAGGTAGCGGACGATCTGCGGAATGAGAACGGGCATCTACAAGTCCGGAGAGGCAGCCGGTTTTTCACCTCTTTCGTTGTCGTATGGAACGAACGGAAATGACTGAAATCTCTTAACTCCAAAATAAAAGGAGAAAGAAAAAAGGAAAAGTTGTGGTCATTCAGAGTGAAACCCAGTTTAAATCCGGGTAGATGAACCAATCCCTATCAAGTGGGGAAGTGCGCTAAATTGGAGCCGTAATTTGACACTTGGACTCATGTAAATCAGCCTTTCTGTCCACAGACTCGTGGTAAAATATATATTTACCAAATATATATATATATATAATATATAAAAATGTGATGGTGACATATAAGAGACATTTTAGCAATACAATATATATATTTACCAAATATATACATATATCAATATTAAATATATATAATATATAAAAATGTGATGGTGATCCATAAGAGACATTTTAGTAATAAAAAATATATATTTACCAAATATATATATATATATATAATAGAAAAAAATGTGATGGTGCAATAAAAACAATATTACTGAGAAGTGAAAGCCTTAAGTTAAGTGTTCATGGCACCTGTGGATGCTGTTATGTAATATTGTAATTACGGCTTCGTTGCACCTGTCTTCCTGGAGGTAGCGGCGCTATAGGCAGAAGCTCAACGTGACGCACATGCGTGGGATGTGTTTTTTGACACACACTCAGCGCCGCCGGGCCCATGAGGTGCACTACGTCCTGAGGGGGCCCCAGAAAATCATATATAATAATTATAATGCCGATATTATTTCAGTATAGAAATATTAGGCACCTTTTAGGCATGTATATCACAAAACAGGCAGAGCAAGAGATATATTTACAGTTGTTGTCGTTTGCTAAACGACAGCGGGCACAACTGGAGTCACATGTGCAAAACTCTAACTCCAGTCTGCACAGCAGCAGTTCATGTGGACCAAACTCGTTTGTTTTTCATTGCTTGAACACAGTTTTCAAAACTCTAACACTTTTCCCATGACTTTAACCACAACCTGCACAACACTGTGGATGTACAGCACTTTGTTCAAATGCTAACACACTGCTGTCAAAACTGTGAACCTCACATTCAAAACGGAATAGAGTTCAGCCTGGTGCCTTTCAAACACTGATGATTGCAATTTCAGCTGAAAGGCTAAGCAGGTGTCTTGTTTTAGACTTGTTAGTGAACACACATATATATATATATATATATATATTACAGTATATATAGGTAGAGCTCAGAAAGACTCATTTTGGAAATGGAACAAGGAAGACGGGTTCATGGAGGGAGAAGGGAGGCAGGGAGAGGGGGATGCGTGGAGGAAGACAAAGAGATGTTATTGCAGATGAAATAAGGGCTCCACTTCTAGAGCATGTCGTGAACCATGGTCTCATTGAGAGAGGCAGGTTGAGGGTTGAGGGTGCAACAAAAGTGTCTGGTCACCACCCACATGACCAAATGTCTCTTTTGGAAGCCATGCGTGCCGGATGTGAGGACACGAGTCCAGAGGCCTGCCAGGTGGATCAGGCCCTCCAGAAGGTTCTTCCCCAGGTGGCCAGAGAGACATGAGATGTGATGTTGATGACAACATGTGGCCTGATGCTAGAGAGAGGATGAGACCCTCAATTATTTGTTCGAATTACAGTCTGAACTTTTAGTTTCTACCTTTTTTTTTCTCATTACTGTAATTCCGTAAATTACTACAGACTATTGAAGCAAACTGCTAATTTTCATTTACCTTAAAGAATTGTTATGTTCTAAAAAATGTAATAAATCATGTGAAAGAATGTCATTCTTTTCTTTGTAGAACATATTACATGTTTGAAGTCACTGAAATTGTTCAAACTGTAAAGATGAAAAGTTAGTATTTTCTGTATTGGTGTTTGATGCTCAGTGTGTGTTACCTCAGTGTGTGTTACCACAGTGTGTGTTACCTCAGTGTGTGTTACCTCAGTGTGTGTTACCTCAGTGTGTTACCTCAGTGTGTGTTACCTCAGTGTGTTACCTCAGTGTGTGTTACCTCAGTGTGTTACCTCAGTGTGTGTTACCTCAGTGTGTGTTACCTCAGTGTGTGTTACCTCAGTGTGTTACCTCAGTGTGTGTTACCTCAGTGTGTGTTACCTCAGTGTGTGTTACCTCAGTGTGTGTTACCTCAGTGTGTTACCTCAGTGTGTGTTACCTCAGTGTGTGTTACCTCAGTGTGTGTTACCTCAGTGTGTGTTACCTCAGTGTGTGTTACCTCAGTGTGTTACCTCAGTGTGTGTTACCTCAGTGTGTTACCTCAGTGTGTTACCTCAGTGTGTTACCTCAGTGTGTTACCTCAGTGTGTGTTACCTCAGTGTGTGTTACCTCAGTGTGTTACCTCAGTGTGTGTTACCTCAGTGTGTGTTACCTCAGTGTGTTACCTCAGTGTGTGTTACCTCAGTGTGTGTTACCTCAGTGTGTTACCTCAGTGTGTGTTACCTCAGTGTGTGTTA